>NC_068565.1:3001293-3301422 GCF_025698545.1 Gossypium raimondii
AAATGTTTGGGCTGGTTTATGAAGAATTTGGGCTAAAAAGGAAGGGTTTTTTTGTTGGGCTAGGAATTTTTAACCCAAAACAAATAAAAATTGATCCTTTTAATTGTTCATCGGGTTTGCAGTTCACGGTTCAATCCGATTTTCGATTCAAACAATTTTTCTCTTATTTCGAGCTGGTGCATTACTTAATTCTCGACTCAATCAATTAATTTAGTTTCAAAAATATTTATTTTTGAATTATGTTCTTATAAATTTATATTTTTAATGCAAAGGTTTTACTCTGATGAATTGTGAATTCGAAAAGAATATCGAAAATGAAGGAAGAAAAAAATAGAACCTTTTAACAACTAGAAATACCATGAACTTTAAGGAAGATGATTAAGGAAAGAAGAACTTGACAATCAAAATGTCATGTGACAATATAGGATTGATTCACTTGACATGTCAAGTGATATTAGATTTTAGCTGAGTTTGACATTAGAGAAATGTATCATATTAAAATATAAGCTTAAGAATGTAAAACCACAAATTTTTTAAAAGAGTTTTAAATCAATTGGGTACTTGAACTTTCAAAATATATAAAAGGTCATTTGACCGTTAAAGTTAATCGCCTCTAATTTTTTAGTTAAAGCCACTACATGTCATAAATTTTTTTTACAATTTTATAATTTTAAATATTTTATATTAAAATTTAATAAATTTTTAAAATTTTATTGATTTTTATTTTTATAATTTTTTGCCACATGTCATGCTGTGGCTATGACACAAAGTGGTTTTAACTAGAAAAATAAAAGCAGTTAACTTTAACAGTCATCTATTAAAGTTAACAATCAAAATGTCTTTTTATACATTTTGACAGTTCAAGTATCCAATTGAATGCAAAAAAAAAATCATATTATTTTATTTGAAAAATTTGAGGGTTTTGTACACTTTAAGCCTAAAATATAAAATTAAAGTTTAAATACGAAAGCTATTAAGGTAGATTATTTTTACTTTGACCACTCTTAATTTTTTTTTGTTAATTCGGTTTAAAAAGATTAATGAAACAAGAATTTACTAATAAATTGTAATGGAATGCTAAGTTGGAATTTCCTTTTCTCTTCTTTTCCTCCCACAAACCCTAGCAGCCGTCTTTATTATTGTCATCAGATTCAGGTGACCTTTCCCGACCTAGCCGCCATCCAACTCTTTCAGTGGCTTGTATAAATTGAGAGAGTTCTAAGCTCCAATTTAAACAACAGATTTGAGGGGTTTCACATTCATTTAAGAAGAAACTATTCGGAGAACAAAAGAGAAAAGAACATGGGACATATGAAGTCTTTTGGTGCGTTTTGTCAACAAAGACTAAAGGCACTTTGGATGGTCGATTACTCTAGCTGGTGCGTTTAACTTCTTTTTTTTTTTAACTTAGGTTACAGTATCGCTATAAAATTTAATATTATTTTATACTAAACACAGTTAAACAAATTTAATATTATTTTACACTAAACACAGTTAAACGGACCGCTCATCTAAATTAACCCTAAGCAGATGATAACAAAGATGGTGGAGAAAAGTGTGACGGCCAGGGGTTTATAAAAAAGAACATAAGAGAAATAAGAAATGAAAAACAAGAGTGAGAAAAAGGGACGAATGACAGTGTTGACAGGGAAGGCCACTCGAATCCGGCAACATCTACAATAAAAAGATTAACTGCTAGGGTTTGCGGGAGGAAAAGAAGACAAGAAGATGAAAGAAGAGATTAAAGAAAAGAAGAAAAAAGTTTGAGAAAAAATGAGTAACTAATTTAATCAATCTCTTTAACAGCAAGAACTCAATTAATAAAGTAGAGGTGAAACGTAAATTACATGGACCGGCATGGTTATTGGGTCAAAATAGTTGCAGGGAGCAACAAAATATAAGCTCCGAGTTTCGCATATTGTGCTGTCACTTATAAATCTTTTTTTTCATTTTTGACATTAATGATGCAACCTAAAAGGGAGCAGTCTGAAGATTACAAAAGAAGCACCAAAGACAACACCTCTACTTAATCATATAACATAAACACACTGCAAGCAACCTTTTTTGTTATTATTACAAGCAGAATGTGAAAATATAAGGTAAATTAATTTCAGTAATAACATAAATCAACCATGGAAAACAGTAGCTTCAATGGTCTTACTGGGGTAGTTCACTGGGGCATCAAACTTGGTGAAAAGTCTATAAGAAGAGACCAGTGATAGCACCGCGTAACAAATGACTGCAACAAACGTGATGACCACGGCTATTGTGGCTTTATGACAGAAACCAGCAAATGTTCCACAAGCTGCACTCCAAGTGATGGCTGAGTCTCCTTTGTTTGCTAAGTAAAGCACCTCGGTTGAAACAGCAGCAGCTCCCAAGATTATGTATGTTAGAATCTGAAATTACTATGATGTTATTAGCTGGTATAAATGGTTGATGATTTGATGTTAATGAAAAAGGAAGTTTAATTAGGTGACCTGATCGAGGAGGAAGAAAGTCCAAGCTCTAGGCATAGTAGAAGGACGAGGCACAGCTGCTATAATAGCTGAAAGAAGGGAATAGCCTGCACAAATACCATTAGCATGCACCAAGTACCTGAAAGCACCAAGATCTGAGTATGAAACGGAGCCAAAGTCATTGGACTGTGAGTTTTTGAGCATGACAACAAGTGCAGCAACCCCTAAAGCCATAGGCACCAACCGCAGCATGGTCTCGGCAGTTCTCATGCTGGTATTCACTTCTTGGTTTTCATTTCTAGATGACCCCATTAAAGCCATTGGAGACCTTGTAGCAGGAGCAGCACCATTACCCTTTTCACTTTTCTCCATTATTCTCAGTTCTTCCCCTTTTTGGTTCTTGTTGCTGGTTTAAGTGGAAAATTATATGTACGTAGGAAAATTATATGTATAGGGGCAAAGCTTGAAAACCATATTAATGGCTGTAGGTAAGGTGGGTGGTGAAGCAATGAATGGCATTCAAAGCATGGAGGCCACACTTTCCTAAGTGCATTAAATAAAACCCACCTTTCTCTTGCTCACATGGTTGGTGTTATTTCATAATCTTCTAGCCATGCTTATTATCTTCCCTTTCTCTCCTCCATCACATTTTCATTAATGCATATAAATTTCATTTTACCCATTCTCCACTCCACTCTCCCCATTCCATTATCGTGTGTCAATTCAAAATTTTACCCATTCTCCACTCCACTCTCCCCATTCCATTATCATATGTCAATTCAAACATTACATCAATTTTATTAATATAAAAATATCATAGAGGTTTTTATATTAAGAGTTAGATTACATTTTACCTATTGTACATTAGATTAAAAAGTAAATTAATCCATTCTATTAAAAATTTCATCTATTTGTACAGTATTAAAAATTAACATGACTGATGAAATAACCAAATACTGACACCTAATGCTTCATGTGCACCTCATCCTGATGTACATAAACTAGTTTTGAATAACAGAAATAGATGAAATTTTTAACAAAATGACTAATTTGCTCTCTGATCTAGCATACAAAGACTAATATTTTTAATAGAGGGAACGAAATGCAACCTAACGCTTAGTACAGGACTTCCATAATATTTTTACCATTCTATTAACTCTAATTTTCAAGTCTTTATCAATTGATTGATGAAAGTCTCAAAAAAAAATCTTATCTATTCCAATATTACATTGACGCCTCTTTTTCTTCTTATTTGGGGCTCTTTAGAAACCTCACATATGAATGCGAAGTAATTCTTGTGGATAACTAAATTTGTTCTGATCCTTAATAGGATCTGTTCTATTCAAAACCAATGGGTTAATGTTTGATGTATTCATGATGAAACATCATTTGTCGATTGAATCTTAGCTTAATTGGTATGGGTATTATTGCCAATGTAGGAGAATGTGAGTTCAAGTATACTAAAGCGCGTTATCCTCCTATCTATGGATTGGGCAGGGCTATGAATAATTTTAAATAAAATCTATAAAAAAAATAATTTAGCACTTGAACCTAAGATATCAAAGTGCTTAAAATATGAAGTTTATTATTTTAACTAAACTCTCATTCATATTTTGTATTTTTTTACCCAAAATTATTTTTTCACCTACATCCGGGGGCAAATCCTAGAGAGTGAGTAGAGACCTTAGCCCTCAAAAATGAAAAATTACAATTCAACTCTCTCATAAAATGGTGAAATTATGTGATAATCAGTGGCAGAGCCAAGGGGAATGGTAAGTGCCCGGTCCTCCTAAAATGATTTTTTTCATTTAGGTCTTTTATAATTTATAAAATTTTAAATTAGTAATAGTAAAATTATACTTTGCCCCCTCCAAAATGATAAAATTTTAATTTAATCCTTTAAAAATTATAAAAATATAGAGTATTAAAATGGTAAAATTACATTTTTTACTATTCTAAAAATATAAAATTTAATTCGACCCCCAAAAAAGGATTTTCTAGCTCCGGCACTAATAATAATGCCTACAAAAAATTTATATGTTAATATACGGTAAAATGTACTTTCATCCCCAAAATGAGAAAAAATGTTTATTTCTTCAAAAATAATGAAATTATAAATTAATACGTGATAAAATTATATTTTAATCTCTCAAAAGTTTAGTTCTAAAAAAATTTAGATTCGACCCTACCTACATGATGAGCATGCCATAAATCTTGTTTGTAATAAAATAAAATTAACGATGAGTATCCATCAGCTTGAAAGGTTCAATCTTAGGGGGTTTCAATCAAAAATTGACTTCAAGTAGAGTGTTTTTAATGACAAATACTAAAATTCTAGCCACTAAAATATTCACATCATGTAATCATTAAAATTTTAATTTCTTTTATAATTTTAATTATGACGTTAATTATAGTAACATTTAAAGAAAAACAAAAACTTAATACCTATATTTTAAATTAAATTTAAATAGAAGTATAGTTAAAGATCTTAATGCAAAAGGAGCTATAATGGGTCAAATTATGGGCCAGAAGCAGCCTAACCCAGACACCATGACATTATTACATTTACCCACAAGCTTCTTCAAGCATTCCAATGTGTAATTGTGACCTTCAATTGTTGGTGGTACAGCTTTCGAGCAATACTAAACAGGCAAAACTTATCCACTGATCCCTTTGTTCTTTTGGTTTATCTGTCTACACAAACCATTATTATTAAGCTCGCTCAATTCAAGATGTCGATCAAGCTAATTTAAATTTAATAATACTTAATTGGTATGATTTATGAGTTTTATCGAACTTTTTATTCTTAATATATACTATTGATATTTTTTATTATTAAATTACATTATTACTTTTAATATATATTGTTAATTCCAAAATTTAATTACTAACTTGAGTTTAAGCTTGAATATGTACGAGCTTGATCGAACATGAATTCAAATTTGATATACGAATTTAATCAAGTTCGAATGATTCTTTTTCAAATTGAGCTTGAGCTTAAAAATAAATATTTGATCAAACTCGAACTCTATTTTATCAATATTCAAACTCGGCTCGATTCAGTTACACTCCAAAAAATGCTGTTGTTTGCCTTAGAAATAGAGTTAGGTTTTACAAGCTAAAATTTCCCATTTCCTTGTTCTCCATGGTTAATTTGGTTTCCATTCAAGTACTGTGAATGTCAGCTTTTGCCTGCGTTAAGATATATGTCAAGTTACAGGATCGTCCAGTTACAAAGTGAGTTGTGACTGATGGTATTGACAGATTCCAACAAGACTTTCAAAGGCTGAAGCATACATGGATTGGTTTCCTATACTGATTGAGATCTTGTTCTTCAACATTACTCATCTTTCCATATTTCAATCTGTAGACTCCATGTCCCAAAAATTACTGAGATGCAGAACTCAAAACAAAATGGTTTCTATAACTCTTGTCTAGCAACCCTAAATCCCACCAAGAAAATGCTATGCGAACAATCTGACTACTGAATGTTTCTAAATATATAAATCAAATTCACTGATATCTCAAAGTTCCATCACACTCTACTAAATGAATTGATACCCATGTTTCAGGACTCATTCATGAATGCTTCATACTTCTTGAATGCTTTAAATTCATGGGATTTAGGCTTAGAATCCTTGAATCTGATGCAAGAATTTAGCCCAAAATATCAACTTTCCACCTAGCCCTTCCTAATGAAATATCCCAAACCACTATCACTTTCTCCCATATCAAACAATCTCATCATACACAAATTTCATACAATTAACATTAAAAGTACTTATTTCAATTACAATAATAACCAAAAAAGTTTCAAACCCAATTCTCAAAAAGGGAAAAAATGAATTCAAAACTCATACAGCAAGTTGAATATCACCCAAATCAAGCTGAGCAGCAATCTCTTCCAATTGCTTCTTAACACTCATATCAATCAATTTAGACCCTGAACTCCCATACCTGATAGTAAACCCAGCTACCAAACTTGGGTCAATCATAGTTTTAATCCTAACATTCTTAGCACCAGTCAGCTTCTGTACCTGTTTAGCAATCTGTGCCAAATGTTGAGACTCCAATTTCACCACTGAACTCACCACCGCCAGCTCTGTGTCCGTCAGCTCATTGTAAACCAACTCGAACTCTTTCACGATTTCTTTGATAAGATCAATCCTCTTGGCATCAACCAGGATGTTCAAAAAATTCGCCGTGTGCGGCTGAAGCTCGGAGGAGCTAACAATCTCATCCAAAACCTGACGTTTTTTGAGGACATCAATGGTGGGGTTGGTGAAGAACTGGAGGACTTGTGGGTCGGAGAAGATTTTCTCGACCTTTTCAACGTCGGAGCTGGTGGCATCAAGGGTGTTGTTGGACTTGGCTACATCGGCTAAAGCGGTGGCGTAGCTGGAAGCGGCGGAGGCTGACATTTTGGCACCGCCATGAAGAGGGCGAGTGGTGGAGAGTTTGAGGGAAGGGAAAGTGGCTGAAAAAGAGAGGTTGAGAGAGGGAAGGGATCTGGGGTGTTGAGAAGATGAAAGAAGCTTGGGTTGAAGAGAGATTGAAGCTTGTTGAAGGGAAGCCATTGATGAAAAGCTTGATGGGTGATGAAAATTTGTGTTGAGAAATGGAAATGAATGAGGAAACTGGAGAAAGAAAAAGGGTTTTGGATTAGTGAAAAAGAAGGGAGGGATGGGTTATCTTGAATTGGAGAAGGAGGGCCACTTACTGGATTGTGGAAGATAACATGGAGACTCCACAAACATTTAGCAGCCTATCAAATTCCCTTTTTTTTTTTTAATTTTTAATTGATAAATATTAAAATAATACTAAATAGAAAAACAATGCCAAAGTGGAAAAAAGAAAAGAAAATGAAAGATGTGGTTGTTCAATTGTAATTGAGTGTCCTTTTTCTCCTTGGGGTTTTTATAAAATATCACAAATATTGTCCAATTTTATCAAATATATTCTTAATTGATACGAAAAATACATATATTTCGTTTATTGTACCTTAACTCGATCGACATTGTTGTTATGAGGATCCTCCAATTTAAGGGTTTGAATTAAAAATGTTGTTGAATTACAAAAACAATTGAAATTTTATATAATTATAAATATTTAGGAAAATGCATTATTTCTTTTGTAAAGAAAGCAATTATATTAGAACTATTATATGCTTTATTTAAGTTTCATCTAATGACTTGTTTCTTTACTTATGGAATAATACGAGGAAAAATTTAGATTTCGAAATAATGAATCGTTAGTACAACTTTAAATTTGAAAATAAAATAAAAATTCTTGTATAAATAAGAACTCTTCAAAATAAATAGAAAAAGGTATCATTTTTAAAAAAAATAATTATATAAATAATAAAATTATCAATTAAATTAATTTATTGTTAATTCGTACACTAAAATATGGCTGAATACATGGCAAATGAAAGCCCAAATGTTGTGCTAAGTCCATCTCACCCAACTAAAAGGAACAACACCATGACCACTAAAAAAAAAAAGCAACTTGTTTATATAGGCTTATATAAGGCCTTTTTAAGACTCATTTTCGGCTCTAAATTTCACAAAATCCCACTAAGTCTCCAAAAGCATTAGATGAATAGATAAATAGGGGTGAACAAAATTCGATTCGATTCGAAAAACTTGATAAAAATTTTAAATTTTGAATTAAATAGTTCTAGTTATTTGAGTTAATCAAGTTTTCGGATCAACTCGAATAAAAAAATTAAGTTTTTCGGTTTAACTCAAATATGAATTACACAATTCGAGTTATCTGAAAATCCGAATAAGAAAAGATAAAACTACGTCATTTTGATAAATGTTTATCCATTAAGTTAAAAGGTAAAATCATTATATTGTTCATGTAGTTAAATAATCTTGTACTTCATCTACTAGTTAAATAACCGACCTATCTAAACGCAACATTAAGTATAAATAATAGGATTCGTTAACTCGACTCGATTTGACTCGAAATTTTTTGAGTCAATTCGATTCGATTCAAAAAAAATTTAAATTAAGTTTGGCTGCTAAAATAAGATTTGTCAACTTGACTAACTCGAAAATTTTTGACTTGATTCGACTTGACTCAATCTAATACTCACCCTTATAGATAAGCATATGTACTTTTAATAGAAAAAAGGTAAGTTTTATGTTTTTTTTATTTTAATAAAATAAGGTCTTTTATTTTTACCAAAAAAAAGCTCTTAAGTAAAAATATTTGAAAACGTTCTAAAATTTAATATTTTAAAGTTCATCAAAATTAATTTGTTTGGATAAATAATTCATTTAAGAAAAATGGGTTATTGGGATCTTATAAATTATAAAATAAGAATAATTATATTAAAGTGAAATAATATAAAACATATTCAATATGAATATCATTATCTTTGTAAAATTTTATAAATAGTTTTAATTAAATAAAATTTAAAATATATATTATTATTAAATAAAATTAATTTTTGAAGTTTATGTTTTTTTTATAGTCGGACACGTGTATTAAATCAAATAAAATTGAGGAATTTTGAAAAAATACCTTTTATGTGGAATTAGAAAAGGAAATTTAACCATTGAAATTTCTTTTGAAATTATTCATAAATTTTGAAAATTTCAATATATTTACCCAAATAAGTAAATATTGATAAATAAAATTCCTCCTACAAAACCCTCACGCAAACACATGTTAGAGAAACTCAAATACCCAAGTTACAAATAATATTTTTGAGATATTAAACTATCAATATTATAAAAATTGATGTGTTAAAATATTTTTTAATCACATTGTTAGAAGTTAATATTGATGTTTTATAATTATTAAAATTGCGACATGTATCAAAATAAATAAATAAAAAGATAAAAATATTGATATGTGTTTGTAAATATTTTCATGAAGATAAGGGACTCACTGGCTATTCCATTGGACTAGCTTTGTTTTCTTGACTTTTGGCAATTAAAGCATGGTTTTACCTAAAAAATTAATAAATTTAAATATAAAGATTAAATTTAATTTAATCTAATTAAAATTTTCAAAGGGTTTAAATAAAATATAATAACTTAAATAAATTTAGAGGTTTATATTTCATTGTCGAAGCTTAGATAATATATATTATCCTTTAAATGTTTAATTGATTTAATGTTATACATTAATTAAATTTCAATTCAATTGAAAAATTATTAAAATTCATGTTTAATTTTACATAAATTTTAATATACATAAATTTTACTTTTATCGTAAGTGTTTCATGATTTAATATATAAAAATTAACATCCATTGGACACCACCATTTGCAAATTCAAGTGAGACAAAAACCAAATTAAGCTGCATATACTATAGCTATCGAAACCAACTTTTCCTTTGAAAATAATATTATTAAGAGTCTTCATAAACCACTACATTGATGGTAAAAAAAATGGTTGTGTCGATAGACCTTGGGAAGTGTGACGAGATATTTTATGTTTCTTGCAATGTAGGCAAAATGGCAAATAATTGTTTTTTTTTTTTTGGCTCAGGGTCTCTCGTTTTAGCATCAAATTTGCCCTACGAATCATTTACTACAACATGCATGAAAAGTCAGTAAAAGGTCTCCACGTTGTGCATTCAAAGGTCGGCAATGGTGAAAACAACTTGAAATGTATAAAAAAAGAGTACGAAAACAACTGTTTAGATGGACAAATGCAAAGGCAATCCATACACAACTGGCTTGGGCCCCCCTCGTAGCCCCCCTTCAACGACGTGTAGATGCAGTCACAGTTTACAACCACAGTATATTGGGGTCCCTCACTCAATTTGCTCAGCGGCAGCACACACCTTTGGTTGGTGGCTAAAATGCCTAGACTCAAAACCGTTCAGTCCTTGCACTTATCTGTTGTTACTTACCATCCGGCATTAAACTTTTCTTTTTGCACATTACTGTACTTGCCCATTGCAGTTGGTAAAAGGATCATGAAGCCAAAGTTCATGAAGACTTTTGTATTAGAAGTCAGATTATATTTTATCTCTTTTATTTAAAAAATTGAGTAAATTAGTACATATACGTTAGATTAAAAAGTAAACTGATCTTTTCTGTTAAAAAATTCATCTATTTCTATTGTTAAAAACTAGCATAACTAACTTCAAATAATTACATGTGGCATGCCATGTGTACCTCATTCTAGCATATAGAGACCAATTTTGACATTAGAAATGGATAAATTTTTTAATAGAAAAATCAGTTTACTCTTTAATCTAACGTACAAAGACTAATTTGCCTATTTTTAAGTAAAGGAGGTAAAATACAATCTGATTTCTAATATAAGGGTTTCCATTGTACTTTTACCTCTCTTCTTTATTTGTTAAAATGTTAGATATCATATTAATAATAATAAGATTAAATTTTATCCAAAACTATACATAATAAAACAATATATCATATTAACAAGATTAATTTAAGTGATAAATATTTTAAAAAAGTTTAATTTTATCAAACAACATCAATGTGTTCAATAATGAATTTTATTAATATACAAAATAACTTTCTATCATAAATTTAGTTAATTTTTCAGTTTATCAAACAAAGCCTTAATTAAGAGTTTTGATAATTACTTTAATTAACTTATGATATCAACTTAATCATAAGATTATATTTTTAATCGGTGGTAACCTAAATTTTAGAAATTAACATGCAAACTATCCATTGTACTTATAAAGGCAAAACTTTGTCTTGGTAAAGTTACAGCAATTACCAATTAATAGTAACATTTTTTTTATATGTAAAAACCTCAAAATCAATCTGAAATGAAGTGATTGGAATTCGATTTCAAAATTATCCGATATAATACGTTTTTGGCTTTTGGGGCACTCTTGGGTCATCAATAAGTGAACTTAATGACCTATTCTATTTTAACTTTTGCAATAACATCCATAAAAAAGAAAAATCAAATGCAGAATTCCATTGTTAACTCATGCATGCAATAAATGATATTAAAAAAATTATAAAAATGATAATTTATAGATTTTGACAAAATGTTTAAAATTATTCATAGCCTCTCTCAGACTTATAATTAAGAGGATGGTGTGCTTTAACGCACCTAAATCTACATCATCCTGTACAAATAACAATGTACATACCAATCGAACTAACACTCAATTGAATAAAGCCTTAAATTCTCATATTTTGTTGGGTGTTTCCTACGGCCAGAAATCTTGCAATTAATAGCTCATTTGTCAATTATAAACTGAGGACAATACATATATCGTGTAAAGGGTTTTCTTAAATGCACGAGGAAACTAAATATTATTAATCAAAAATATATTAAGTTGAATGTGTACGAAATTAGTATCCATGTCTAGTTAAAGAGAAAGGCATATGCTCGCACATGCCAACCGACATAATTAAAGCTACATCTCTCTATCATCTCAATCCTCTAACTTTTACCCTCAATTCTTCCTATATAAATTCAATGCCTATAGTGCTTGTGGAGGCCATGAATCAATCTCCTTTTCCTCAGTCCCTGTCTTCATATTTTATGACCCTTCACAATCCTTTTTCCCTCTATCTCATCCACCTTCAATCCATTAATTTGCTTGTATTTTCACCTGTTCGATGGAACCAACAAAGCCTAATTCCCGAAACCTCGACCAGTTCATGAACGAAGTCGCTCCGCCACGGTTTATCTCGGTTTCCAAGCGTCCATTGACGACAATGTTGGCCACCATAGCCGAGGAAGAAAAAGATTTCAACGACGATGAGGTCGTTAAAGGACGACGAACATATTCGTCGTCAGTGTGTGGCAAAGCTGCTATATGTTGTCTTTCAAGGGAACTTGAAAGCTCCATGTTATTGTTCCTCGTGCAAATGGCCAAAACAAATTAAAATTAATAATGGTTGCTATGGCTAAATAATTAACATGAATAAGTAGATTAGGTGGAGCAACTAATTTTGCTATGTTTTTACAAAGCAATGTTGGGATTGTTTTTGCCTTGTTTACATCATTTTTTTCCATCGTGTCTTTGTTTTTCCCAGGAAAATTTCTTGACCGCAGATGATGAGTTCAATTGTAACCAGCAATAAAGATTTCACGTTCTTCTAATTCTTTTCTCTGCATTTCAATACGTTTAACATAAAATAATCATGAAATAGATGCCATGGAACGTTTTGAGGAATACACCCATGCTATATACTTCCATCAAACAAGACAAAATATTTGATATGTTATCGATATATATATATATATATATATATAAACACAAATGAGATGATATTATATGATTTATACTGATAATATCAAATATTGTATTAGAAAAATAGTTTGTTTATTGTTTATAGTAATTAATATTTATGAAAGTTTTAGTACTAAATAAATTATGTAATTATTTGACTTCAAATTTCTTATTTAAACTCTACAAGAAGTTGGTTGATTTTGCTTTCTTATTTAGAACCCCCAAAACCTTCCCTGCGTAGGGAATAGCTGAAACCCAAGGCTTCCCAAATGAGCAAAAGAGTAAAGCATATGCTAAGGATTCAGATTCCTCACATCCCTTTGGATACCAGTGTTCTCCATGTCTTGACCTTCTTACCAAGTTTTGTTTAGTGGCCATAACATCGTGACAGACTCTCCAAATGACTTTTCATGAAGACCATTCAGAAGAGTGATTCGCATCAACATCACTGGATGACGCTGAGCTCAAAGGGGTTGAATGTTGTGAAAGTAAACGGTACTCTAATTGAACATCGTAAGAACTATCCTTCAAGAAATGCCAAATCAGTTTATCGCTTAATGTTAGGGGGGGCAATGGGAAAATTTTCAAATAGTCTAACTTTCTTCTTGTGAAAAGAGAGACCAACTTAAATAGAGTTCCGTATTCGTGAAATAAGCTTGATCAAATCTTTGAAAAGCATTGGATACATTTTAACGTCATTTCACCTATGTAATTAATATAAGTTGAAAAATATTAGATAGAAATTTGAAATAATTTTTTTATAAAGTTGGAAAGCTAAATAAATTATTATGTCAAAAGAATAAAATCTCATTTTTTTTCCCAAAAATTTCTTTAAGAACTCCCTATTAGAGTTATTTATGGGCCAGACCGAGCCAAGTAAAAATTTAAGTCCATTTACTAGGCAGAGGTTAGCCCGACTTGAAAAATGAGTCTAATTATCCAAGCCCAGTACAAATAAAAATGCTAAAACTCAAGCCCGAACAACCTATGTTAAAATTTTTTTATATTATTTTTTATATAAAAATAAATTTAAAAAATATAATACATCAAATACACTAAAAACATTAAAATAAATATTTCTCAACAAATAAAAAAATAAAAAAACTTAAATAACACTAAAATAAGTGCAACTTAGCAAGCAAATAGTAGCAAAATTAATAATAAAACAAGAGTTATACACTATCTAAATAATAACAACAAAATAGTAACAATACAATAGCGAAATGATAACAAAACAATAGCAAAAAAGTAAAACAACAGCAACAATTATTTTTTGCAAATCCAACCCAACCAAAAAAATTTTACTCAAGGCCTGGCCCGAGCAAAAAACAAATTTTATTTTTTGTCCAAATTTATTTTTTAAACTTATATTTTTACTCAAATTCTTCTTCTTTTTAGACGAACCGACCTAACACATGAACAAGTCTAATTTCGATAAACTCTATCACATACCTTGCCATGATCCAACAATAAAGCTATGATAGCTTTTAGGCCCCTCTTTCGCTTTTTTATTGGATGGAATGGTTTATAGGTAGCCAAAATATTTTCTTGACTGCCTTTTTGGTACAAAATGAATTTTGTCATGTTAAACCAAATGAGAATCTGAATGCTTGTAGAAATTTATTTACCACATTTTCACGTTGGAATGATAATGGATCGGTTTGGGTTCCATTTTGGAGGAAAAAATTATCGTTGCTTTGCAACATTAAGATTTTTAAAATTCCAAAAACTGAAATTGAACAAAAAATAAAGATATTTTTTACTTACACTAATTTTTACGTAAAATATTTAAACAAATTATACATTGAATAAAAAAAAATCTAATTCAATAAGCATGACAACAGCTATAGATACTTGCCTAGTGCAACTCATTACTTGAAAGAGAACTCAACCAAGTCACTGACACCAATGTTAGCACATTCCTACGGTTCCCCCTCGGAGCAAACATCTAATATTACCCCCCTCAACATACGCAGTTCTATTTTAACTACAATGTCTGGAAATTTACTAGGACAGCCATACATGCATCATCCAAAATTTGAGCTTTGGACGAAAATCATATGTTAGTAGGAATAAAATATGAATGGTTTACATGCTGAGAGATGCCAAATTCAGATAGCTAGGAGCAACTAACCATCCACCTTGATTCAAGTTTCTCAGCAGCAATGCCAATGACAGCAATCTATTGTAATTAGGTTACTATACATGAACAAAAAATGTAAAACCACCATTTAAAAGAGCCATGTTCAACTGTGCTCATTTCCCTAACATTGAGTTTGCAAACAAAGCAAAACCATCAATTTCATGCAGTAATTTTTCCTACACCCTTGTGCTCCAACTAAAGCTGTGCTAAGGCTACACCCCTTATTTACATTCTCTACAAAAATAAAATTTAAAAAAAAATACCACCGGGAAAGCTAACTAAATAGTAAATACAAACACATTCAAAAGCCTCAACTTGAAATATGTTCAAGTATCAGTAGGAGGCAACCAAGACATTTCAAATAACTACAATGTTAAACGATTATTAGGCTATACCAAAGCATATGGCCAAACAAATATAACTACATAAGTATAAACTACAATAAAATAAACTGAAAACAGAGCAAATGCTGCAATCATAGGATACATTCACATAGCTAAGCAAACCTTTTACGTGGTTGCATTTATTTTTTAAAACCATATTGATAATCAGCGAGGTCAACTATCACCAATGTTCCTTGCAGGAAAGAAAAAACTAGAGTTGCCCATGTTTCTTTTACAAACAGCAGTATCACTTAAGAACGCAGAGTAGTGATTATAAGAGCATGGCATAATACATGCATAGTACAAGAGTTTAAACAAAGCAGAGCTTGTGGATGATGTATCAAAAGGAATATGTGGCATATTAATGAAAGGATCAGTTCACAACAGTTCAAATAAACAAGGGAAAGAATGGGATAAAAAAAGTAAGCAAAACAGGTATTTAGTCAAGCATCAGAAACCATCATCCAGAAAGGCACTACAGCAGCAAGAAATTCGTTAATAAAACCATAAAATACAATAAAATGAAACAAATTAGAGACAAAGAAAATAAAATAAAAGGATTAAGCAATTCCAAACATAACAAAATATGCTTAATAGCGACCTATAACGCATATAAGCGACCAACAAACAAAGAAGCAGCTCCATAAGTTACTCTCTATGCAAGAGATAAATATTATCCCAAAGTTACCAATATTTTGAGCTACAGATACCCCCCATGATTGGCAACATACAGGCAGCTTACTTATCTAATAAGCACAAAAGTTTAAACATTTCTTTAAAATGCATATAAAAATATCATTACTTATTATACTAGCACTCTATTTTTCTTCAGACTTGTAATATTCCAGCACCAACTTAGCTTGCTCAGTGACCAATTCACTTCGCTCCACAAACAGCTCCAACTGCGCAATTTGCAATTTCCTCCATTTCGCCTCCAAAGCCGCCTTCTTTTCACCATCAACCATATCCAACCCGAGCTTTACAACTGCCTCTTCCATGTCAGAGACACCAAATCTCTTATCAAACAAACTACCAGAACTCTTAGACACCACCTTATCGGCCTCTATTGGCACTGCATCGTATGTTTTCTTATCGGGTGAAGAAAACTCTGCTTTCAATGCAACCACTGCCTTGTTATTCCCCTTGGCTTTCCCATTCGACTTAGCAGCTGAAGACTCAACTTTTCCACTAATCCCTTCTTTTCCCCAAATCAATTTCGACAACTCAAAAGCATTCTGCTCATGGGCCTTAGAGAAAGTTCGATCCTCGCCCTTTTTACCCTTACCAGCATTGTTTTCGAATTTTTTCTTTAACCTTCTAATCTTATCCATCATTTGTGCTTTGGTAACATCAGTATGAATCGATTTCTTGACAAAATTATAAAATGCATTCATATCAGCACAGGGGTCAGCCCCTTTTTTAGCAGAATAATCCAACATACCTTTCAACAAAGCAATCTCATCATCTTCACTGAACAACCGCTGAAAAAGCTGCTTTTTTGCATCTTCACCAGTCTTTTTCACCTCCTCCACAGCAGGTGTTGTAGCCAACCCTTCTTCCCCAACCTTCTTCTTGGGTCGTTTGGCTTCTTTAGCATCCAACTCCAACTCCCCAGGCCGTTTAGATGAAGAAGCCCTAATGGGAGAAGTCAAGGGCTTATTAGATCTGGGTTTCTTTGCATTCAAACTTTCCTCCATAGGTTTCGTCGCAAGAGGTTTAACATTCGGTGTAGCGGTGTCGGATTCGGATTCGGAATCAGAACCGGATTCATCAGATTCATCGTTAACGACGCCAGGCGTAGCGGTTTCCGGCTTTCTGGGTGGTGGGCTCTTTTGGATCAATGGAGTTGACTCGGTTTTGGGGTCTTCCTCATCTTCTTCCTCAGTTGAAGACCCTTCTTCTTCTTCCTCAGAAGAAGTCACCTCTTCATCTTCTTCAGAGGAAGAAGCGGCTGGTGGGACTTCAATGGGGTTTGAACGTTTTGGTGCCATCGAAAAAGAGGGGGGGGGGTGGGGGTGGGGGAGAGGCTGCTTAGGGTTTTGGCTTGTTTGATGATTTAACAGGGAAGGAGGCAATAGCAAATCGGGAGTATCAGAGTTTATTTTGATTTCGTAAAGCTACCCTATTTTTTTTTTCCTTTTCAAATGGGCTTTGGATGTTGGGCAATGGGCTCTTAGCATTGTTATTTTTTAAAAAAAAATTAAGGCTAAGTAGTCTCTCAAATTTTTTCAAAATAAAATAATTAACTTCTTGTTTTTTTTTGCACTCACTTGTAGGGGTGTTCATTCGGTTAACCAACCCGAAATAACATTAACTGAATTAACAGATCTTTCAAAAATTTTAACCGTTAACCGAACTGAAATTTTTTTGATTAATTCGGTCGGTTAACCAAATTAACCGAAAATTATATGTTTTTTTATTTTTGGTTAAAAATTAACCGAATTAACCTAATTACCCGAATTAACCGAATTAACCAAATTACCCGAATTAACCAAATTGAATCACTACATAATTAAATTATTTTTAGACTTTAGTTTTAGTTTTAGTTTTAGAATTTTATTTTTATTTATTAAATTATTTGTAATTTTTATGATTGGGTTGGGTTGGGTAATTGGGTTGGGTTGAATACTTGGGTTTGGATTGGGCTTAGGTGAATAGTAGGCCTATTTATATATTATAATTTTATTTATTAATTTTTCGGTTAAACGAAAAATTGTTAACCAACCGTTTCGAACCGAATTAACCGTTAACCGAAAAATCAAAAAAAATTAACCGACCCCAGACCGAAAAAATTCAGTTAACCGACCGATTAAACGAATTCGGGCGGTTAACCGAATTTTTTGGGTTTTACCCGAATTTTGCACACCCCTACTCACTTGGGTATTTAAACTTTTAAAATATATCAAAAGGTCCTCAAATATTTAAAAAAAAAAATTAGGCCCCTGTTTTTTCTTTGCAAACAACTGGGTACTTGAGCTTTTAAAATGCATAAAAAAATGCCCTCAAACTTAAAAAAAAAAAAAGAAAGGTAATTAAGCCCTTGATTTTTTTCACTCAATTGGGTACTTGAGTTGTCCCTAATTTTTTTCAGTTAAAGTCACCATCTGTCACAATCACAACGTGACATGTAGCAAAAAATGATTAAAAATAAAAATCAATAAAAGTTATAAAATTATTAAATTTTAATAAAAATTATAAAAATATTAAAATTAGAAAAGTTTTAAAATTATATAAAAATTGTAAAAATGATAAAATATATAGAAATATAGGAAAATTTTTAAAATATTATAAAGTCATAAGAAAATTATAAAAATGTAAAGAAATATAAAATTAGTAAAAATTATAAACATTATCGTACTAAAAGAAGCATTTTATAATTTTTCTATAATTTTATAATTTTTATTTTTCTCAATTTTCGACACATGTTAAGTCGTGTTACGAAATATGATGACTATAACTAAAAGAAACTGGGGTCGTTAACTTTAAAGGTCAATGATTTAAGTTAGTAATTAAATGACATTTTTTATGCATTTTATAATTTTTTATCATTTTTATAAAATTTTATATTTTTATATTTTTTCTAATTTTTATATTTTACATTTTTATTAAAATTTAATATTTTTTATAACTTTTATTTAATTTTATTTTTTATAAATTTTTTGCCACATGGCACACCGTGATTGTAATACGAGGTAGCTCTAACTAAAAAAATTAGATGTAGTTAAATTTAACAGTCAACTATTACAGTTAATAGCCAAAGAGCCTTTTTGATGCATTTGACAGTTCAAGTACCTAATTGAGTGAAAAACAAAATCAGGAGCTTAATTATTTTATTTTTTTGAAAAGTTTGAGGCTTTTTTTATGCATTTTGAAAGTTCAAGTACCTAATTAAGTGCAAAAAAAAAAAAGCAATGGCTTAATTGCTTTTTTTTTTAAAGTTTGAGGGTTTTTTTTATGCATTTTAAAAGTTTAAGTACTCAATTGAATGCAAAAAAAAAAGTTGGAGCTTAATTACTTTTTTTTTAATTTTGAGGGCATTTTACATACTTAAGTCAAAAATTAATTAATAGATTTAAAATGTTAAAAAAAATTGGTTTTTTTTTGTGAATTATAAGAAAAAGGCAAAGCCCAACAGCAATGCGACTAATATGACTCGAACCTAAGTCACATTTAAAACGGTGAACACCCTCTAACTATCAGGCCAACATACGAGTTAAAAAAATTAAAAATTTATGAAAAGGAATATTGTTGTTTGGTGGCTTTCTATGTTGTTATAGTTAAATACGAGGTTTTTTTTTGTAATTTTCTTCATTAAATTCTTTTATGTTACTTTAATTAGCTTTTATCCATTGAGATCTAGTATGAATTTTTTTTAAAAAAAATTACAACTATAATAGGAAATAAATAAATAAATAAGTTGATACAAAAACAATAAAAATAATATTAATAAAATATGATGGCTTTGATGGGTATAAAATATAAAATCCTCAACCCTTTAAGTAAAATAGTGAAAAAGAGACTAAAATAAATTGTTAATTTTGCAAGGTTGCATTAATGTTAATTAATTGATGGATAGCACTTAAGTTAGGGCAATCGTGTGATGAAATTTTGCCATTTTGGGGCTAAGGGCACATTTTATGTTCTTCTTTATCTTTGGTGTGTTGGGCTTTACTAATTGTGGGTTAAACCTATTCATGAGTTGAGTTATCTATTCAGATCCGAAGATTCACCTGAATTTAAAAGTATTTGGACAAAAACATTAGATTTGAAAAATGAGTTTAGACAAAAAATTAAGCTCGCTTGAAATATGGACTGGGCTTGGGCTTGAACATTCAAAACCCAAGCCCGACTCATTTTAAAATTTATAATGTTTTATATTATATAATTAATAACACATCGAGATGTTTGGGAGACATTAAATGTAATAATATAAATTTAAGTTGAGCCAGATCAAAATTTTCACTTAAAATCTTGACTAGAATAAAAAGTGAATTTTAATTTTGTCTAAATCTATTTTTCGCTTTACATTTTATCTAAATTCTATTATAATTCGAGAACACCTTTAAATTTGGATAATAATATAATTCTTGAACAAATCTATTTAAATTGCAATTGAATAATGGAAATTATTTATTTATCATTTAAATTTAAATATAACAATTTTTTTTTGGAATCGGTGATGTGTAAGAAATTATGAGAAGTACTTATTATATAAATTTAAATACAAATTATGTTAATGCAAAATTTACCTTCCAATTATAATATTAATTGCAACTTAAAAATAATTGGCAGTTGATTAAAATTTGTCTTATTTTGATTAGCACAATTTCAATCAAATGAGTACAATCTTATTTTGATGGCCTGTGTGGTTTATCAGCGGCGTATTTTTAAAGGCAAACAAACAAAATCAAGAAAAAGGAGAATCAAATTGAAGAATTGATGATTGATTTCTTGCTGATTAAGTTTAGTTACTTGTGAATAGACGACATATTAGTCTTTTAATTGGTTTGTTCATTTTCAACTAGACTAATGACATGTTTAAGTTCATCTACTGATACAAGTTGTCTTTCCGTATTATGATCTGACCACGTAATACCACTTAGGATTAGTTAAACGTTAAATAACTATTGAGCCAATGTTTACTTTTATTTTGGTTTGCGTGGAAAAACTATTGAGAATGATATATATAGGGTATTATTGTAATTAATAGATATTATTAAACCAATTTGTTCGAAAAATGCAAGTGAACATAGAAGAAAATACTACACTTAAGGCACCGGATCCAATAGCCTAGAGGGAGGATGATCTAGATTTTGTCCAACAGTAAGGTCAATAAATTGGTGAGAGTTAGATCAATGCTAGGACTTAAATCATTAGTTATAATATGAGAAAGATAGCGGATCATTATTCTGGGTACGGCCTTACAAACTTAGACTAAGGTCGAACTGTGTAAACAATCTCAATATTCATCTTTATGTTTTCATACTTTTGATTTCGTGATTGAAATCATGGCTACAGTTTCAAGTGCTATTTTTGCCACAGTTTTTGTTTTACAAGTACCCCACGCTTCTTCACAAAACATTGTAAGTAAAGTAAATTAAGTCAATTGGTTTACATTTAAGCTTTCGGAGAGAGTTTTAGAAGGAAAAATATCTAGTTTGAGTATAGAAATAAGTAAGACTTAAATTACAATTTATACTTTTTTAGCACTTTATTAAGTCTCTAGACAATACCACGTGATTGTAAGAAGTTTTCCACATGCTTGAACAAATTTTGGTTTCCATCTCTATTTTTCTTACGATAGTTACAATTTAACATACAAAAATCAACAATCTTTCAAATTACATTAATAGTAATATTTTATTTTATACAAATTTTAAACTATTGATAACCCCAATTAATAAAGCATAGGATAAATTTATAGTAATAATTTCAACTTAATTAAAATTTAGTTGATAATATTTTACTTTTATTGAACACTAAAGGAGCCCCAAAGTAGTCCACACTCATTCTAATTTAAATTATAATTTCACTATTAGGTCCTCTTAATTTAAATTTTGAATAAATTAATCATTCCAAAAAAAAAAAAAGGAATGTGAGAAAAACGTTTGGCATATGTGGTTCTTATAAAAACTTAGGATAACTTTAATGAAAATCATTAGTACCAATATTAACTATTTTTATTTGCTCAGTTTCAAAATTGACATGAATTAAATTATTTTTAATTTTTTGAGAGGGACCAATTCACTTAATTTTAAAATTAGAAAGGACCCAAGTGTTGTTTTTACCAAAAATGTAGCATTCATTCATATCTCATATCCATAGAGAGAGTGAGGTGGGGAGAGCCAGAACCACTGTTGTCACTTTCACATGTCACAGAATTTTTAAATATATTATGTACCTTATTCATTGTTCTAATTTTCCCTTATCCATTTATTCTTTTTATTTATTTATTTTGGGATGAGAAATGATAATATAGGAAAAGAACCACTGTGAAACACACAAAGGATAAGTGGATGAGAGTTCCCCAATACCCCAAAATAGGATTTGGTCTCAATTTCTCACCTCCAAATGCTCATCCACTTAAACTTGTGATTTCCATATAATATAATATAAATATATATTCTTACATGTTTTAATATGTATCCCATTTTTTTTAATATAAAACCTTTTTTTTAAAATATTTTTCATTGCCAATCAGTCCCTTATTAATAAGTAGAGTATTTCCACAACTGGTTTAATTCCCTTCATGCACTGTGCTCCATAGTCTTGGAACCCAAGGGTATGCCTTTTCTCTACCTTATTTCATTGTCTTTTGGCCATGTTGGTTTAGACGGTAGACTTTCTATGATTCTGCTGCATTAATATTCAATTTTACACTACATTTCCCCCATGTTTATGTTTTGCTATGTTAGCTAAATTCAAGTTTAAGTCTCTGATATTGGTGTGTTTGACATATAAATATTTTCTACATTCATATTCGAATATATATTGAATATAAATATTTTAGAATAAATGAAAAATCCATGTAACATAAGTGTTTTTGGCTCAGCAGAATATCATGTAGTTTGTGTTTATGTTTTTCTATTGAATATTTTGAGGTTAAATATCCCTTTTTTCTTATTGTTTTTATCTCGATTTATGTTATATATTTGAAGAATTCTATAATATATTCATATTTGAATATGTATGAAATATAAATATTGAATGCACATACTTAGAGAAAAATTAGAAGTTGAAGATAATTTTATGTTAAATATATGGAGTTAAAAGCGATAATCATTAACTCCAAAAAAATTTATGAATCATAAAACTATTGAAAAATGATGGTAAACATCTCACAAAGTCAGATTTCTTAATTTCAAAGGTTAAAGTCTCATTTACTTTAATTCATTTTGTATCTTATATATATATTACCCCATAAATTTCAGTGAAAATTTATTCTAGTATGACTCGAGAGTTTCTATTTTGATAACTTAAAGGAATTTTTAAATATATTAAAAAATCTAAATACATAGAAAATTTTAAAATATATATTATTCACAATCTATGGAACGTAGGTTTAATTAGTTTCATCTCATCTCTTTAGTTTTTTTTTTTTTGCATGTATTTGAAACTTTGATATAATATGGTTTAATTTAGTATTATTTTTGAAAAATATTTTAAAATTATTAAAAGAACACTTTTAAAATTTTTGATTTAATTATTTAAATGTTTATGTCAAGTTAAAAATAAGTTTTCAAAAGATAAAAGGTAGATAATGAGTGTTAAAAAGGACACTCATAGTCTAGGTCTTGAAGCCCGACATTTGATTCAACTATTGTCCGTACCATTTAGTCTGGTTACATTGTTTTGGTCCCTAATCCTTACTGGTATCATATGTTTTTTCAGACAGAAGACTCTTTTAACATTTCACCGCAAAGATGGAGATAACAAATGTGAGCGAGTATCAAGAAATTGCGAAGCAAAAGTTGCCAAAGATGGTGTATGACTACTACGCATCTGGTGCTGAGGACCAATGGACATTGCAAGAGAATAGATTTGCTTTCACTAAGATACTGTGAGCTTTTTTTTCAAAACAAGACCAGATTGTTCCTTTATTGCTAAATGTTTATGTCTCAATTTGTTGACATTCTTCGTTCTTAAGGTTTCGTCCTCGTATTCTCATCGATGTAAGCAAGATAGACATGACCACAACTGTGTTGGGTTTCAAGATATCAATGCCTATCATGATTGCCCCAACTGCCATGCAAAAAATGGCTCATCCTGAAGGTATGGAATCGGTTTCATTTTGTTATTTAGTTCTTGTTTCATGGAAGCCAATTTGAGTGAGATCCCTTTCAATTTGTGTGACAGGGGAGTATGCAACAGCTAGGGCTGCATCTGCCGCTGGAACTATAATGGTTTGGTTTCTCATTCCCGATTTATTTAACCCCAATCGTCGAATGCTTTTATGCTAAAACCGATCCATAACCGATGACAGTGTTCCAATTCATTTTTAACTTGCTTGCTGATCATTTCAGACATTATCCTCATGGGCAACTTCTAGTGTTGAGGAGGTTGCTTCGACAGGACCCGGCATTCGGTTTTTCCAACTCTATGTAAGTTCAAAAATGCATACATTGGTGTCCTATATTTGTTCATCAACTGATCTTCGATGTCGAATCTCAAGGTATACAAGGACAGGAATGTAGTTGCACAGCTCGTTAGAAGAGCCGAGAGGGCTGGTTTCAAGGCGATTGCCCTTACAGTTGATACTCCGAGACTCGGTCGCAGAGAAGCTGATATCAAGAACAGGTATCATTGTCTCGCAGAGTCTTCGAGGCCGTTAAGCATTCTTCGTAATATGCTCGAGTTACACTCAAAGAGTCTTGTGTTTCAAAATTCCCTTGCAGGTTCACTTTACCACCATTTTTGACATTGAAGAACTTTGAAGGTTTGGACCTTGGCAAGATGGATCAAGTGAGTAGTCCTTTCGACATTTGTGTTAAAAAATATACTAATGAGATGAGCATTTGTTTTCTAAGATATTTAACTTGTTATTGGGAGCCATGCAGGCTGATGACTCGGGTCTTGCTTCGTATGTTGCCGGACAAATCGATCGTTCCCTTAGCTGGAAGGTACGTATATGCACGAGCCGATCCAGGGCTTCTATCGGTTAATTACAATGTTCATGTTATAGTTTTGATTAAACGTGTAATAAATGTACTCTATTGGCTATGCATAGGATGTGAAATGGCTTCAAACAATCACCAAATTGCCAATTCTTGTGAAGGGTGTACTCACGGCTGAAGATAGTAAGAAAGAACTCGAACCCTTCTCTGTTTCTCAGGTCCGTTTTGATAACATATACTGATTTTTTGAACTATATATCGATGCTTGTCTCGTAGCAAGGATAGCGATACAGGCTGGAGCAGCCGGTATCATCGTCTCCAACCACGGAGCTCGCCAACTTGATTACGTTCCTGCCACTATCATGGCCCTGGAAGAGGTAAACCAGTGGTTTCAGACATAGGGAACACATAACCAAAAACTTCATGTTTCACAAATTATTGAAACTCTCTCAGGTTGTCAAAGCTGCTCAAGGTCGGGTTCCTGTCTTCTTGGACGGTGGTGTTCGGCGTGGAACCGATGTTTTTAAAGCTTTGGCATTGGGAGCCTCTGGTATATTTGTAAGTATATAACTGTCCTCCCGTATAGGGGTTGCACCATGAAGCTGCAAAAGTTGATATTATACAATCGTGCATTGTTATAACAATGGTGCGCCTTAAATCTCAGATTGGGCGACCAGTGGTGTTCTCATTGGCTGCTGAAGGAGAAGCTGGCGTGAGGAAAGTGCTTTCGATGCTGCGCGACGAGTTCGAGCTAACCATGGCGTTGAGCGGTTGTCGTTCGCTTAAAGAAATCACTCGTGACCACATCGTGACAGAATGGGACAGTCCTCATCCGCGTCCGGCCCCGAGACTGTAGAGTCCTATATATTATGGGCGTGCAACTTTAGCCTAGCAAATCGCAAGATGAACTTAGTTGGAGCTCAAGAGATATATATAGCATTTGCATTGCATTTATGGCATAAAATTACTGTCTTTTTTTTTCTTTGGGAACAAGTTTCTGTTTCATTGAGTTAAAAGGTTATGTAATGATAATGTTGGCTACTGTTGCCTTTTCTGTATATTCTTTTCTTAAAAACAAATTGGTAATATGGTTGTCGAAACCATCTTTTGAGTTTGAAAAAACGGGGATCGACTTTTAAAATGAAAACGGAGAGTTGCCACCGATCTTTTATTGAGGTGTGATCGGATCACCTTGAAAACGATTTTAGGTCTACGAATTTTGAGAAAACTGGTTCAGGAGTCGATTATGCACGAGGAAGGGTTAGCACCCTCGTAACGCCCAAAATTTGTACCGAATTGATTGTTTAATGTCTTAATATGAAAAATTTGAAAAGATTTTTAATATACGATCCTTTGAAAAGAGAATTTGAATAGAATGAATTTGATTGATGTGACTCACTTATTTTAAAGAATTAAATTATCACACTCAATAAGTTAGAGTGTAACGTTTTAAATCCTCAAAATTAAGTTTATTTTTTTACTTTTGAAATTTATGCATTTTTGAGAAGGATATCAGGTTATTTGGGTCAAACGATAAATTAAACCCAGTAAGTTAGGGTTTATTTCCTCGAAATTCCTAAACACCAAATATTGCCTTTATTTTTTTCATTAGAAAAACAAAATCCTCATCTCGAGACAACAATACGTCATATCCAATGCGTTAGGACACTATGTATTGAATTCTCGAGAATGAGCTTTTTATTTTGAAATTTCTATATTCAATTTGAAAAAAGGGATATTCGGTTATTTAAATCCAGCAAGGAGAATTGAAGCCCAGTAAGTTAGGGTACAATCCTCTCGAGAATTTTGGATACCGAGTATTTGAAAATTGTGAAATAAAAATAATTTTGGTGCTTTAATAAAATACAATTTTTACAAATGAGACATGATTGAAGCAATATATAATGTAAAACATAAATAACAACCTAAGTATGCACTAATAAATTGTAAACAAATAGTAGGTAAATGTAAATAACCATATGATTTGTCATATTATACAAATATCAATATTAATATTCTAAACTAAATAACTCTAGCATCAATTAAAAGATACACCAAAATAAAAATAAAAATCACTATGTTCTACGTATAGGAATTTTAAAATAAATTACATACATGAATTCATAATAGACTTGAAATAAAATAATAGCATATAGATATACAAAAAAACAAAATTTAAGACACAATCTAAAACAAAACGTTAAAATATATACGTATTATATCAAATTCTTACAAAAAAAAAATATATATATATATATATTAATAAATGATGAACCAAATAATATCATGTCAAGTTTGAAAATAATAGTATATAATAGACTCTAAAAAACAATGTATGATAACTTTAAAACATATTAACTTGAAATATTAAAATAATATTAGAAATACGAACTAAATTTGTCAAAATATGAACTAATTCGATTTAAAATTAAACTAATAAAAGTTTAGTTAAAATTGAAACACGGTAAAAAAAAAACAAAAATAGAATAAACTAGAGGAATGAAAATTAAATTGAAATTAAAACAAAATTAGATAGGTAAAAAACATAAAAGAAAATAAAAGAAAGATTAAATTTAAACTCGATTTAAAAACCAAGGGACCTCAACAGCAAATAAGCACATAAATCCTGATATTCAAAATCAAACATGGGAAACGGCACCGTTTGAACGTGGATCCATTTGGAATCGGAACCAAATATGCGGTATAAATTAAAAAATTGAAGAAAACCAAACTGAAACAATACAAAACAAAGGACTTGTTGCTTAAATAAACCAGAAAGGCTGGACGCGCAGATCCTTCCCCGGGTCGGGTCACCGCGCGGATCAAGCCATCAAACGGCGCCGTTTTGAAGCCATCGTGTTGGCTCAAACGACGGCATTTTATCCCTATGCTTAAAGGGCTAACAGAACCCTAAGAAACCTGATATTATTTCAACCTAAAAACCTAAAAGAAAAGAACAATCTCTGCGCCGCTCTGCACAACGGTTGTTCAAGAAGGATCTCCGTACCTTCACTCCAAAAAAGATCTGGCCACGAGGTACGTCCGTCCCTTCCTTTCTGTTATTATATATATATATATATACTCATATATATATTTAATGGTAAACAAAAAAGAAAAAAAACGGCAATCGAAAAATCGAATGGAAAAGAGAAAAAAAAACCTTTCGTATTGATTTTCCTTCTTTCTTTACATTTGCATGTGTCCCCCCTTTTACAGATTTTTGCCATGGCTTTATATTGCCAAAAAGAAAAATAGAAATCCCCCCCAAATCCCTTTTTTACGTTTTTCTTATTTTCTACCAGTTCTTTTTTTGATTTGTTGTCGATTTCTGCCCTTTTTTGTTGCATTCTGTCTGTTGCTTTGCAGGTGTTTGTTGTGAGTTGTTGCAGGTACCGTACGAAGACGTGGCACGGCTCGGCGCGGTGCATAGAGGCTACTGATTCTGGCATTTGGAGAGAGCGGCTACCGAGGTCATTGCTTGCTTGGCTTCGTGCTAAATGAATGCCTAGGGTTTCTGGCATTTGGTTTAGGCCAGTTGGGCCAGGGTATTGGGCTTAGGTTCGGGCTAAGTTAATTGGGTTAGATTTTGATGGGCATTTGGGCTAGTCTAGCTTAGGCTAAAATGATTTGGGCCACGTTGGGCCCATGTATTTGGACTGTGGACTTTGTTTTACTTTTGTTTTTATTTATTTGTGATTTTGGGCCCTGACAAATTGGGCCTATTACAATGGGTATGTTGGATAATTACTACAGTCAAGTACAAATAATTAGGAAATAAAAATAAATAAATAAATATCACCTCAGGGAGAATTACTGTTTTAGAAGCGATTTCGCCCTTATTGGTGTAATTAGAAATGGACGTTGCCCCCAAAGGTTAATACAGTGCTTCCAAATTCGTAAACCTAAATGAATAAGATGGAACTCAAAAGGATTGTTCTTTTTTGTGAAAAGAAGGAATGGCAGAAGGAGGGAGGAAACAGTGAAAACTGAGAAGAGGCGGAGAACCAACTGGGAGGAGAAAGGGAGAAGAGAGCTGAATGGTTTTCTGTACATTTTGCAAATGAGGGAAGACTCCCTTTTATAGCTAAAACAAAGACGATTTACGTCAAAAAAATATTTGAACGGTTCCACATCATTCCCCCAAATCCACTCACTTCAGCTCCTCCATAATCGCATATTCAATTTGAAATTTATTATTTATTAATTTTATGAAACAATCAAACTTTAGAAAATGAGATAGATAAAAAAAATGTTTTTTCTGATAAATTCATGTGAACTGTACCCAAAAAGAAACACAGTCGTACGTGTCGATGACAAGAACATGAACTGGGTGGGCGGCGACAATGGTGGCGTGCATGAATGGGTTTAGTCTTTTATTATTCAATGAGAATAAACCCAAAAGACTGTATTTAAACCTTTGTGAAGGCCAATATTTTATCAATGTGAGATTTTTTACATTATCCATATTCTCCAACTAATGCAAAGAAATAAAAATTTTATAAAAGACGGGAAAAGGAGTAACAGCGAAATTAGCTGCTTAAGTACTAGTATCTCTTAAATTGGCACTAATACATAGTGAAATGAGCAATTCTTCTTTTAACAAGTGAACGAATTTGGAACTCGTTCAAATAGGAGTCAAATCATAAAAACAACTAATCTCAGGTCCAATAGAGTTCCGCTGTAGATCAACAATTTAGCTAATATACCTTGGGATGCTGGTAAATGCTCTAGAAAAACAACTCAACTTCTTTCATAAAAGGTGACTAATCCTTCACACTTATGTAGGTGATTTCATCAAGCCTATCTCAGTATAGACCACTCGGGTCATGGCAACGAAATCATTAAAAGCATTTAATAAGCTCAACCTCTTAATTTAAAAATTCGGTGAATTCAACAAGTCTATCTAAATAGAACCACCCAGAGCCTGGGATATGAATTCATAAAGAACATTTAGTGGCTCATCCTATAAATTCGGTAGGTTTATCAAGTCTGTCTCAATAGGACCACCCAAACTCTAGGCTGTGAACTCATTAAGAGCTTCTGGTAGTTCATCCTATAAATTTGGTGAATTCATCAAGTCCGTCTTAGTAGGACCACCCAAACTCTGAGCAATGAACTCATTAAGAGTAACAAACTCATCCTTATGCATGTACATTATGCGCCATAGGGATAGGTAAATATGTACTTTATGAGTCTTTCCATGGTTTCGTTTAATCATATTGAACTTAAAAGGCTAAGTTGAGTATCCACCATGAGTTCCTCAACCAATGGGCTTAAGACTCATTCCCCTCGATGAATCAAGAACTACTTTCCTATATAACCCTTTGGTTAGTGGATCAGCTAGGTTCCTCTCAGATCTTACGTACTCCATGACGAATACTCCATCCTTTATTTTATTCTTTATTTAGTGTCTCACAAGTCATGTCTTATTTGTATATGCCTTTTCTTGCTATTATAAGCCTGGATCTCATTCTGCAAGCAAATTCCTGAGCCACTCGACGTCTTGCCTGGCTAAATCAAGAGTTATAAACTCTTATTTTATGGTGGAGCAAGCAACACAGGAGCGAGCAACACACGTCTGTTTAGTATACTTCCAAGAAATAATTGCTCCACCCAAAGTAAAACATATAGCAACTATTAGAGCTGACCTCATCATTATCAGATAGATCTCCTCATCTAAATCACCATTCAAGAAAGTAGTATTCACATTCATCTGATGCATAAGTAAGTTGTGAATGGAAGCTAAAGCAAACAAAACACGAATGATTGAGATCTTAGTAACGGGAGAGTATGTATCGAAAAAATTAACTCCAAATTTTTGAGTAAATCCCTTTACAGCTAGTCTTGCCTTATACATTTGGATTGATCCATCTGGTCTAAGTTTCTTTCTAAAAACCCATTTATTACTAATAGATTTATAATCTTTAGGTAAGTCCACTAACTCCCAAGTATGATTAGAAATAATAGATTCTAGCTCATTGTTAATAGCATTTCTCCAGAAACTAGCATCAATTGGTTTTACAACTTCATCATATGTTTTTGGATCCTCATCTATTAGGAAAGTATGAGCAACAAAATCACTTATTAAGTCTAATTCAACAATTTTAGTTATAAAAGAAGTAAGGAAGTCAAGATCAAAATTAGTTGCAGTTTTTTGTCTTTTACTCTTCCTAGGTTCATCATCATATTGAGAATCCCTAGTATGTTTACTAGAAGAGGAAGAATCATGTTCATCTAACTGTATGTCATGCATTATAATAGATTTATTTAAAGGGAAAATGTTTTCGAAGAAAATAACATCTCTAGATTTGCAAATAGAATGATCATGCAATGACATAAATCTATATGTCGCATTGTTTAAAGCATAATAAATAAAAGTTGCATCAAAAGTATTACAGATTAGGGGCATAACATTTTCATAATTCATATGGGGTGCAGTCTAATTTTTTATGAGGCACTCTGTTAAGAATGTTATTTGCAGAAAATACAACCTCCACCCACATATTGTTAGACAAGCTAGAACTTAGAAGTAAGAAGTTCATCATTTCTTTTAAAGTTCTATTCTTTCTTTCAGTTATGTCATTTTGTTGTGAAATATAAAGGGCAGTGAACTCATGTATTATGCCATGTTTCTTACATACTTCTTTTAGAAAATTAGTGTTATATTCACCGCCTCTATCGGATCTAACCCATTTAATTCTCCTATCAAGTTGGTCTTCTACTTCTACTTTATAAAGAATGAATGCTTTATCAGCTTCATCTTTTTACCCTAGGAGATAAACCTTTGTGTATCTAGAGTAATCATCTACAAAGGTAATATAAAATTGTTTTCCTTCATTACTCTTTATGTTTCTAAAATTTGTTAGATTTGTGTGAATTAACTCTAAAAGTGCAGCATTCCTATCAGCAACATGTTTGAAGTGAGGACTACTATGCTTTGATTCAACACATATTTCACATTTATTAAAGTTGTTATCTAGATTAGGAAGCATTTTCATCTCTTTAAGCATTTTAAGGGAGTGAAAGTTCACGTGTACTAATCTAACATGCCACATATCAAGAGACTTAAGAATGTAAGCAAAAGTAGAAGTTTTATTAATAGCATTAGACACAGTCTCGATCACAAACAACCCTTCACTCGGGTAACCTTTTCTTACATAGTTTCCATTACGGGAAAGTATAAGTTTGTCAGATTCAAAGACTAGTTTAATGCCTGCCTTATTTAGAAGTCCACCACTAATCAAGTTTCTACGTAAAGTAGGAACATACAAAACATTATTTAAAGTAAGTGTTTTGCCAAAAGTAAGCTTAAGTAAAATCTTTCTTTTGCCGAGTACTTTTGAACTACTAGAATTACCCATTTAGACTTGTTCACCTTCAGATACATTCTCAAATTCGATGAACATCTCTCTGTTCGCACAGAAATGTTTAGAAGCGTTTGTGTCTACTATCCACTCGGAGTCATTTTTCACTAGGTTGACCTCGAAAACCACAACAGCGGTCACTTCGTCTAAATCTTCAATCAGGTTCGCTAATGGTTTGTTCTCATTCTGATTATGACTCTTGGAGCGATTAGAGTGCCGAAAGCATTGGTATGCTCTGTGTCCTGGGCTTACTGCATACATAACAACTCATTAGGTTGTTGGACTTTTGATTCTTTCTCGGTTTCTTGAATTTAGCGAGCTTCTTGGATTGAACCTGTTAAGTTTAGGACCAGAAGAAGATTCCACGAGGTTAGCCTTAAACCTGTCTAAATCTATTTGAATTGCAATTGAATAATGATAATGATTCATTTATCATTTAATTATATTTTTATTTTTTGAATAATCTCATTATAAGTTCTAATCATATCTGATCTCTTTAAGATATTGCCTATAACTACCCACAGCCCCTCCCCAACCCATAAATAGGAGAATAATGCACTTCTGTGCACTCGAACCCTCGTCCTCCTACATTGACAAAAATACCAATGCCAATCGAGTTAAGACTTAATTAACATTTATCATTTAAATTTAAATTTAAATATAACAACATTTTTTTTTGGATACGATGATGTGTTAGAAATTAAGAAAAATATTTATTATATAAATTTAAATATAAATTATGTTAATGCAATATTTACCTTCCAACTATAATATTAGTTGCAACTTAAAAATAATTGACCCTTGATTGGTATATTTTACCTAAATTAATATATTCTTATTTTGATTACTTGTGTGGTTTATTAGCGACGCATCTTTGAAGTCAAACAATCAAATTGAACACTTTTAATATAATTCAAATTCCCTTAAAGATGGAGTCATAAAAGAAGTTTGATAGCACAGAGATCTCACTCATTACAAGTATAATTAAAAACCTTTTCACTTGACTATTTTAATGGAAAGAAGTGGTTATAATTGAACAAGTCTTATTAAATATACACATTGAGAGAGCATCTTATTTATTTATAAAACGACAATTTTATTGAATGCAAAATGTTAACATATGTGGTTATCTTTTTATTTGCCTATTTTCAAGTTTGGCATACTTTAGAAGAAAAATATTGAACTATCTGTTGTGGGATTATTAAGATGAATTAAAACCCAAAACATAAAAATCAATTAAGTTGAAATTGAAGATTTGAATATTGATTTCTTGCGGATAGATAATATATTAGTCTTTTAATCAATTTGTTCATTTTCAATTAGACTAATGACATGTTTAGGTTCATTTATTGATATAAGTTTTCTTTTCGTATTATGATCCGACCATGTAATACTGCTTATTATTAGTTAAACTTTAGATAACCATTGAGCCAATATTTACTTTCATTTTGCTTTGTGCAAAAACCATTGAGGACATTATACAAAGGGTATTGATTTAATTAATGAATATTATCATTAAACCAACATGTTCGAAAAATGAAACCCAAACTTAGACCCTGAACTCGAACTTTAAACCCTAAAACCTAAGTTCAAGGTTAGAGATTTAGGGTTTGAGATTCAGGTTTGAGCCTTGAGGTTTAGGGTTCAAGATTCTGGGCTCGAGGGTCAATGTTCAGGATTCTGGGTTCCGAGTAAAATATTTCTAAAATTATGTGTTAATTACATGGAAAAAATTGTTGAAATGTCATTAAATAATTGGAAAAGGAACATGGATGATGTGGTGGAAAATATCCATAAAATAGTTTTTGAGCTCTCAAAGTAGTCCAGACTCATTCAAACCTAATTTAAACTATAGGTAGGTAGGTTTACATACCTCTTAAGTCGCTATTAATTTAGAAATTGAATAAATTGATCACTCTAAAAAAAAAAAGAGAAGTGAAAAAAAATTTTAACATTCGTGTTTCTTGCATAAAATTAATTTCTTTTTCTTTTTATTCTTGCATAGGATAATTTTGACAAAAATCATTACCACCATCATTAATTATACTTATTTGTTGAGTTTCAAAATTAACATGAATTAATTACTTTTAGATCAATTTACTTAATTTTTTTACCAAAATGTGTTAGAACATTTTCAAATATTTATTGTATCCCAATAACTATAAATGAATGGTGTAATTAATCAAAAGATAAATCTTTTGGTCATTGGTCAAAAGTTATATCATTTGATTTTTAAAAGAATTATAATTATTCAAAAATATTATTTGAATAGTTACAAAATTAAATGAATAATTATTATTATATATTTATTCATAAAGACACCTATTGAAAGATGTCTCTGTGAAGAGACAAGAAAATTCTTATAAATAGGAATGGGTTTTCATTTGGAAATATATCAACAAATTCTAATATTATTTCTTCTCTTCCTTCATTTTCTAATATTATTAGATTATTCTATAAAGTATTACTGCAGAAATCCTTTGTAGAAATTGAGTTTTGTTACACATTACTCGGTGCATAGTGGACTATTCTCAAAAGTGCAAAACGCAAATAGTCATTGGCTTCATTGTATCCTCGAGGTTAATTTGCTTGGAACTCATTTGCACACTGAAGATAAGTGGGGGCGAATATAACCTTAAAGATAGTGGCTTGATACACACCTTGGAGCCTTGTCCTATTTCTTCTTTTTCTTTTCGAGTTCCGATCGTGTGTTCGAGATTTTCCTTACCGGAGTTTTGTAATAACAATTTTAAGGTTATAATTCGTGATGACTACCATAACACATGAAAGTGGAACACTAAGGGAGTTGGCTTCCAACTTTGTTCAACTTGATCATTTTGATGGTGGTAATTTTCAACGATGGCAGAAAAAGATGCACTTTTTGTTATCAACTTTGAAGATTGCTTATGTTTTGGATACTCGAAGACCTGAAGAGAATGAAAACGAATCTGTTGCTGCAACCCGAGAAAGACAAAAATGGGATAATGCTGATTACATGTGCATGGGCCACATATTGAATGGTTTATCTGAAGGTTTGTTCGACACCTACCAAAACGACGTCACCGCTAAAGAATTATGGGACAAATTGGAGGCAAGATACATGACCGAAGATGTTACAAGTAAGAAATTTCTTGTCAGTCGTTTCAATAATTATCAAATGGTTGATGGTCGTTCTGTTATGGAAAAATTTCGTGATATTGAAAAGATGCTGAATCAATTTAAGCAATATGATATGAAAATGGATGAAATGATTGTGGTATCCTCTATAATAGACAAACTTCCTCCATCTTGGAAAGACTTTAAAAGAAGTCTAAAACATAAGAAAGAGGAAATATCTCTTGAGGCTTTGGCAAATCATCTTCGTATTGAAGAAGAGTATCGAAAACAAGATCAGAACCTAAATTCTGAAAATGCCAAAGTACATGTTACGGAGGAAGTACAGACTACTAAACCATTCACAAGTAAGTTCAATCAGGCTGATAGAGCACCTAAGTTCAAAAAGAAACAAAAGGGCCCATGCTATCATTGTGGAAAGCCGGGACATTTCAAGAATGAATGTTGATTTTTAAAGAAGAAATCATCTTCTAAGGCTGATAATAACAAAAAGTTCGTTGCAATGATATCTGAAATTAATATGGCACAAGATGATAATACATGGTGGATTGATACCGGAGCAACCAAACATGTGTGCAAAGACAAAAGCATGTTCACAAAGTTCACACAATGTGAAAATGACAATGTCTTGTACATGGAAAATTCTTCCACCGCAACAATTAAAGGCAAAGAGTCTGTTGAACTACAATTCACTTCTGGAAAGGTTTTAACCTTAAATGATGTATATTATGTACCAGAAGTTAGGAAAAATTTAGTGTCTGGAAGTCTGTTGAGTAAGTTTTGTTTCAAACTTGTTTTTGAGGCAGATAAGTTTATTTTGTCTAAGGGAGGAATTTTTGTGGGAAAAGGGTATATGTATGAAAGCATGTTCAAACTTAATATTATTAATAAGAATAAAAATACTATTTCTGCTTATATGGTTGAATCATTTTGTTTGTGGCATTATAGATTAGGTCATTTGAATTATAGAAAATTGAATGACATGTATAAATTAGATTTAATTCCTATTTTTAATAATAATATTAAAAATGCAATACTGTATGTTGACTAAAATTACAAGAAATCATTTCCCTAAGGTTAAAAGGAAAACAAAATTGCTTGATTTGATACATAGTGATTTATGTGACTTGCATAATACTCCTACATTAGGTGGAAAGAAATATTTTGTTACTTTTATTGATGATTGTTCTAGATATTGTTATGTATATTTATTGCATTCAAAAGATGAAGCGCTTGATAAATTTAAAGTTTATAAATCAAGTTGAACTTCATGTGAATCATTTATCAAGTGCTTAAGATCGGATAGAGGTGGAGAATACTATAATCCAAGTTATTTTGAACTCAATGGAATTGTCCATCAAGTTTCAGCCCTTACACACCACAACAAAATGGTGTAGCTGAAAGAAAAATAGAGTCTTGACTGAAATTGTAAATTCAATGTTATCATATTCGTGTCTTGGACAAGGTTTTTGGGGAGAAGTCGTTCTAACGACTTGTCACATATTGAATAGAGTTCTAATAAGGAAACTAAAATAACCCCCTATGAACAATGGAAGAAAAGGAAACCAAACATTAATTATTTGAAGGTTTGGGGTTGTAGAGCTATTGTAAAAGTTCCAACACCTAAACGTAAAAAGTTAGGTGAAAGAGGAATTGAATGCATATTTATAGGTTATGCACATAATAGCAAGGCATATAGGTTCATGGTAATTGAACCAAATGATTCAATTTCAATTAATACTGTTATTGAATCAAGAGATGCTATTTTTGATGAAAATAGATTTAATTCTATATCAAGACAATTACAACCACAACAATTGATTCATTCTTCAAATGAGAATGAGATTCCATTGAAACAAATTGATAATAATGATGAATCTTGTCAAGAATTAAGAAGAAGTAAGAGGATTAAAAAGGTAAAAGATTTTGGACCAGATTTCATTATGTTTATTGTAGAAGGAAAAGGTGAAAGTATATGCAATAAGATACCTTATTGTTATAATACCGAATCTGATCCTATTACATTTGAAGAGGCAGTGAAATCTCAAGACTCTGCTTTTTGGAAAGAAGCAATAAATGATGAGATGGATTCAATAATGGGAAATCAAACTTGGATCTTAGTTGATCTTCCACCAAGTTCCAAACCAATAGGTTGTAAATGGATCTTCAAAAAGAAAATGAAGGTCGATGGAACCATTGATAAATTTAAAGCAAGGTTGGTAGCAAAAGGTTTTACACAAAGACAAGGTATTGATTACTTTGATACCTATGCTCCAGTAGCAAGAATTGCTATAATTAGACTATTAATATCACTTACCTCTATATATAATTTGGTTGTTCACCAAATGGATGTTAAAACTGCATTTTTAAATGGTGAATTGGAAGAGGAAGTGTACATGGAGCAATCGGAAGGATTTGTTGTTCCAGGACAAGAGCATAAGGTATGTAAGCTTGTTAAATCTTTATATGGGCTTAAACAAGCACCAAAACAATGGCACCAAAAGTTTGACAAGGTTGTTTTAGCTAATGGCTATAAAATAAATGAATCCGATAAGTGCATATATAGCAAATTTGATAATGGAAAGGGTGTCATAATTTGCTTATATGTAGATGACATGCTCATTTTTGGCACGGATTTGGAACAAATAGAAAACACAAAGAAATTCTTGTCAAACAACTTTGCTATGAAGAATATGGGTGTAGCAGATGTTATTCTTGGGATTAAAATAACCCGAGATAAAAGCACTATGGCTTTATCACAATCACATTACATTGAAAATGTGCTTAAAAAGTTTGATATCTTCAATCGTATACCAAAGATCTACACCTATGGATCCTCAATTAAAATTAGTATCTAATCTTTGGTAGGAAAATTGATCAATTGAAATATGCAAGTCTAATTGGTTGTCTTATGTATATAATGACTTGTACAAGACCAGATATTGCATATCTTTGTTGGAAAATTGAGTAGGTACACAAGTAATCCAAGTAGTTTGCATTGGCAAGCTTTGAATAGAGTACTTAGGTACTTAAAAAAACTATTAACTATGGATTGTGTTATAATGGATATCCTCCGGTTTTAGAAGGGTATTCGGATGCTAGTTGGATTACAAGTTTGGAAGATCATGCATCTACTAGTGGATGGATCTTCATTCTTGGTGGAGGAGTCATTTCTTGGGGTTCCAAGAAACAAACATGTATTCTCGATTCCACCATGGCGAGAATTTATTGCATTAGCATTGCATCTAAAGAAGCGAATGGTTAAGAAATTTGCTTTATGATGTACCTTTATGGCCTAAGCCAATTTCACCTATTTCTATCCATTGTGATAGTGAGGCTACTCTAGCAAAGACATATAGCCAAGTATATAATGGAAAGTCTAGACACATTGGATTAAGACATAGTTATGTCCGACAATTAATCTCTGATGGAGTGATCACTATTAATTATGTGAGGTCAAATGAAAATTTGGTAGATCCTTTGACAAAAAGTCTTGCTAAAGATGCAGTAAAAAGGACCTCAAAAGGGATGGGACTCAAGCCTATTAATTAGAGTCACCCATGATGGAAACTCGACTCAACGCTTGGTATAACGTCAAGTCTTGAGTTCAATGAGACAAAGTACATCATTAGTATGTGACTGTTAGCACTATAAATAAATTCATCCTAAGATTAAAGTGCTAGGTACTCGTAATGATAAGGGAAGGATGAGTAATATACTCTTAATGGACCCATAACATAAATATGTTAGAGTGTTATAATTATGGGAACACTTTTGATGGGATCTACCTATGTGAGTGGAAGTGTGGCCGCTTCTAGGAGCTTAAGGGCTTGGCTCGACAAAGACTCATGAAAAGAGGACATAGACACATGGCCATAATAGTGTCCCTAGATACTAAGCATTGGTGATGTTGAAATCATTGTGTGAGATGTGTTCATTAATCAAATGGAATAGTTGGTTCAAAGCTTAGTCTACCATGCAATTTCGATTAACTTTAACATGTTTTTCACTAAGTGAAGGTTCAATCGTAAGACACCTTTATTTATGCAAATTGATTTCCAAGAATATCAAAATCTAAATATTTTGAAAATGGGGAGATTGTTAGAACATTTTCAAATATTTATAGTATCCCAATAACTATAAATGAATGGTGTAATTAATCAAAAGATAAATCTTTTGGTCATTGGTCAAAAGTTATATCATTTGATTTTTAAAAAGAATTATAATTATTCAAAAATATTATTTGAATAGTTACAAAATTAAATGAATAATTATTATTATATATTTATTCATAAAGACACATATTGAAAGATGTCTCTATGAAGAGACAAGAAAATTCCTATAAATAGGAATGGGTTTTCATTTGGAAATATATCAACAAATTCTAATATTATTTCTTCTCTTCCTTCATTTTCTAATATTATTAGATTATTCTATAAAGTATTACTGCAGAAATCCTTTGTAGAAATTGAGTTTTTGTTACACATTACTCAGTGCATAGTGGACTATTCTCGTCAGTGCAAAACGCAAATAGTCATTGGCTTCATTGTATCCTCGATGTTAATTTGCTTGGAACTCGTTTGCACACTGAAGATAAGTTGGGGCGAATATAACCTTAAAGATAGTGGCTTGATACACGCCTTGGAGCCTTGTTCTATTTCTTCTTTTTCTTTTCGAGTTCCGATCGTGTGTTCGAGATTTTCCTTACCGGAGTTTTGTAATAACAAAATGTAGCATTCATATCTCATATCCATAGAGAGAGTGAGGTGGGGAGAGCCATAACCGCTGTTGTCACTTTCACATGTCACAGAATTTTTAAATATATTATATACCTTATTCATTGTTCTAATTTTCCCTTATCCATTTATTCCTTTTATTTGTTTATTTTGGGATGAGAAATGATAATATAGGAAAAGAACCACTGTGACTCTTGGAGCGATTAGAGTGCCGAAAGCATTGGTATGCTCTGTGTCCTGGCTTGCTGCATACATAACAACTCATTGGGTTGTTCGACTTTTGATTCCTTCTCGGTTTCTTGAATTTAGCAAGCTTCTTGGATTGAACCTGTTAAGTTTAGGACCAGAAGAAGATTCCACGAGGTTAGCCTTAAACCTGTCTAAATCTATTTTTTAGCCTTGTACTTTTATCTAAATTTTATTATATTCCGAAAACATATTTAAATTTGGGTAATAATAGAATTCTTGAACAAATCTATTCGAATTGCAATTGAATAATGATAATGATTCATTTATCATTTAATTATATTTTTATTTTTTTGAATAATCTCATTATAAGTTCTGATCATATCTGATCTTTTTAAGATATTGCCTATAACTACCCACAGCCCCTCCCCAACCCATACATAGGAGAATAATGTGCACTCGAACCCTCATCCTCCTACATTGACAAAAATACCAATGCCAATCGAGTTAAGACTTAATCAACATTTATCATTTAAATTTAAATTTAAATATAACAACATATTTTTTTTGGATACGACGATGTGTAAGAAATTAAAAAATATTTATTATATAAATTTAAATATAAATTATTACCTTCAACTATAATATTAGTTGCAACTTAAAAATAATTGACCGTTGATTGATATATTTTTACCTAAATTAATATATTCTTATTTTGATTACTTGTGTGGTTTATTAGCGACGCATCTTTGAAGTCAAACAATCAAATTGAACACTTTTAATATAATTCAAGTTCCCTTAAAGATGGAGTCATAAAAGAAGTTTGATAGCAGAGAGATCTCACTCATTACATGTATAATTAATAACCTTTTACTTCACTATTTTAATGGAAAGAAGTGGTTATAATTGAAGAAGTCTTATTAAATATACACATTGAGAGAGCATCTTATTTATTTATAAAACAATAATTTTATTGAATGCAAAATGTTTACATATGTGGTTATCTTTTTATTTGCCTATTTTCAAGTTTGGCATACTCTACAAGAAAAATATTGAACTATCTGTTGTGGGATTATTAAGATGAATTAAAACCCAAAACATAAAAACCAATTAATTTAGAAATTGAAGATTTGAATATTGATTTCTTGCGGATAGATAATATATTAGTCTTTTAATCAATTTGTTCATTTTCAATTAGGCTAATGACATGTTTAGGTTCATTTATTGATATAAGTTGTCTTTTCGTATTATGATCCGACCATGTAATACTGCTTATTATTAGTTAAAGGTTAGATAACCATTGAGCCAATATTTACTTCCATTTTGCTTTGTGCAAAAACCATTGAGGACAATATACAAAGGGTATTGATGTAATTAATGAATATTATCATTAAACCAACATGTTCGAAAAATGAAACCCAAACCTAGACCCTGAACTCGAACTTTAAACCCTAAAACCTAAGTTCAAGGTTAGAGGTTCAGGGTTTGAGCCTTGAGGTTTAGGGTTCAAGATTCTGGGCTCGAGCCTCAACGTTCAAGATTCTGGGTTCCGGGTTCAGGGTAAAATATTTCTAAAATTATGTGTTAATTACATGGAAAAAAATTGTTGAAATGTCATTAAATAATTGGAAAAGGACCATGGATGATGTGGTGGAAAAGATCCATAAAATAGTTTTTGAGCTCTCAAAGTAGTCCGGACTCATTCAAACCTAATTTAAACTCTAGGTAGGTAGGTTTACATACCTCTTAAGTCACTCTTAATTTAGAAATTGAATAAATTGATCACTCTAAAAAAAAAGAAGTGAAAAAAAAATTTAACATTCGTGTTTCTTGCATAAAATTAATTTTTTTTCTTTTTATTACTGCATAGGATAATTTTGACAAAAATCATTACCACCATCATTAATTATACTTATTTGTTGAGTTTCAAAATTAACATGAATTAATTACTTTTAGCATTCATATCTCATATCCATAGAGAGAGTGAGGTGGGGAGAGCCAGAACCGCTGTGGTCACTTTCACATGTCACAGAAATTTTAAATATATTATATACCTTATTCATTGTTCTAATTTTCCCTTATCCATTTATTCCTTTTATTTGTTTATTTTGGGATGAGAAATGATAATATAGGAAAAGAACCACTGTGAAACACACAAAGGATAAGTGGATAAGAATTCCCCAATACCCCAAAATAGGATTTGGTCTCAATTTCTCACCTCCAAATGCTCATCCACTTAAACTTGTGATTTCCATATAATTTAATATAAATATATATTCTTACATGTTTTAATATGTATCCCATTTTTTTAATATAAAACCTTTTTTTTTTCTGATATTTTTCATTGCCAATCAGTCCCTTATTAATAAGTAGAGTATTTCCATAACTGGTTTAATTCCCTTCATGCACTGTGCTCCATAGTCTTGGAACCTAAGGGTATGCCTTTTCTCTACCTTATTTCATTGTCTTTTGGCCATGTTGGTTTAGACAGTAGACTAAAATATATACACTTTCTATGATTCTGCTGCATTATTCAATTTTACACTACATTTCCCCATGTTTATGTTTTGCTATGTTAGCTAAATTCAAGTTTAAGTCTCTGATATTGGTGTGTTTGACATATAAACTTTATCCCGAGTTCTGGGATGATTTTTTTTCTATATCCATATTCGAACAAATGAATTTGGCTCAGTAGTTTGTATTTATGTTTTTCTATTGAATATTTTGGGTTAAATATCTTTTGTTCTTGTTCTTTTATCTCAATTTATGTTATTTAAATTGAAGTTGAATGTTAAAATATGAGTATGTATCTAGAACGAATATATCTAATGTATTTGAAGTATCCTATAATATATTCAATATTGAATGAAGATGCTTAAAGAAAAAATAAAAGTTTTGGGAGTTAATTTTCATGTTAAACATGGAGTTAAAAGTGGTAGGCACTGAGAATTGTAAACGTATTGAAAAATGGTAGCAAATGGCTCCCCAAGTCAATTTCTTAATTTCAAAGGTTAGAGCCTCACTTATTTTAATTGGTTTTGTATCTTACATATCTTATCGAGTCAATTTTAGTAAAAATTTATGCTAATACGAATCAAAAGAGTTTCTATTTTTGATAATTTAAAGGAATTTTTAAATATATTAAAAGAAATTCTAAATGCATAGAAAAATTTAAAATATTTATATACACAATGAACCATGTCTATGTAACATAAGTTTAATTAGTTTCTTCTCATCTCTATACTTTTATGCATGCATTTGGAACTTTGATATAATTTTAGTATTATTTTCTAAAAATATTAAAAGAATACTTTTAAAAATATTGATTTAATTATTTAAATTTTTATGTAAAGCTAGGTGGATAATGAGTGCAAAAAAAGACGCTCATAGTCTAGGTCTTGAAGCCCGACATTTGATTGAACTATCGTCCGTACCATTTAGTCTGGTTACATTGTTTTGGTCCCTAATCCTAACTGGTATCATTTGTTTTTTCAGACAGCAGACTCTTTTAACATTTCACCGCAAAGATGGAGATAACAAATGTGAGCGAGTATCAAGAAATTGCAAAGCAAAAGTTGCCAAAGATGGCGTATGACTACTATGCATCTGGTGCTGAGGACCAATGGACATTGCATGAGAATAGATTTGCTTTCACTAAGATACTGTGAGCTTTTTTTTTTCAAAACAAGACCAGATCGTTCCTTTATTGCTAAATGTTTATGTCTCAATTTGTTGACTTTCTTTGTTCTTAAGGTTTCGTCCTCGTATTCTCATCGATGTAAGCAAGATAGACATGACCACGACTGTGTTGGGTTTCAAGATATCAATGCCTATCATGATTGCCCCAACTGCCTTCCAAAAAATGGCTCATCCTGAAGGTATGGAATCGGTTTCATTTTGTTATTTAGTTCTTGTTTCATGGAAGCCAATTTGAGTGAGATCCCTTTCAATTTGTGTGACAGGGGAGTATGCAACAGCTAGGGCTGCATCTGCTGCTGGAACTATCATGGTTTGGCTTCTCATTCCCGATTAATTTAACCCCAATCGTCGAATGTTTTTATGCTAAAACCGATCCATAACCGATGACAGTGTTCCAATTCATTTTTAACTTGCTTGCTGATCATTTCAGACATTATCCTCATGGGCAACTTCTAGTGTTGAGGAGGTTGCTTCGACAGGACCCGGCATTCGGTTTTTCCAACTCTATGTAAGTTCAAAAATGCATACATTGGTGTCCTGTATTTGTTCATCAACTGATCTTCGATGTCGAATCTCAAGGTATACAAGGACAGGAATGTAGTTGCACAGCTCGTTAGAAGAGCCGAGAGGGCTGGTTTCAAGGCAATTGCCCTTACAGTTGATACTCCGAAACTCGGTCGCAGAGAAGCTGATATCAAGAACAGGTATTATTGTCTCGCAGTGTCTTTGAGACTGTTAAGCATTCTTCGTAATATATTCGAGTTACACTCAAAGAGTCTTATGTTTCAAAATTCCCTTGCAGGTTCACTTTACCCCCATTTTTGACATTGAAGAACTTTGAAGGTTTGGACCTTGGCAAGATGGATCAAGTGAGTAGTCCTTTCGACATTAGTGTTAAAAAATATACTAATGAGATGAGCATTTGTTTCCTAAGATATTTAACTTGTTATTGGGAGCCATGCAGGCTGATGACTCGGGTCTTGCTTCGTATGTTGCCGGACAAATCGATCGTTCCCTTAGCTGGAAGGTACGTATATGCATGAGCCGATCCAGAGATTCTATTGGTTAATTTAGAATGTACATGCTATAGTTTTGATTAAAAGTGTAATAAATGAAGTATATTGGCTATGTATAGGATGTGAAATGGCTTCAAACAATCACCACATTGCCAATTCTTGTGAAGGGTGTACTCACGGCTGAAGATAGTAAGAAAGAACTCGAACCCTTCTCTGTTTCTCAGGTCCGTTTCGATAACATATACTGATTTTTTGAACTATATCTATGCTTGTCTCACAGCAAGGATAGCGGTAGAGGCTGGAGCAGCTGGTATCATCGTCTCCAACCACGGAGCTCGCCAACTAGATTATGTTCCTGCCACTATCATGGCCCTGGAAGAGGTAAACCAATGGTTTCAGACATAGGGAACACATTACCAAAAACTTCATATTTCACAAATTATTGAAACTCTCTCAGGTTGTCAAAGCTGCTCAAGGTCGGGTTCCTGTCTTCTTGGACGGTGGTGTTCGGCGTGGAACCGATGTTTTTAAAGCTTTGGCATTGGGAGCCTCTGGTATATTTGTAAGTGTATAACTGTCCTGCCCCTATAGGGGCTGCACCATGAAGCTGCAAAAGTTGATATTATACAATGGTGCAATGTTATAACAATGATGCTTGAATCTCAGATTGGGCGGCCAGTGGTGTTCTCATTGGCTGCTGAAGGAGAAGCTGGCGTGAGGAAAGTGCTTTCAATGCTGCGTGACGAGTTCGAGCTAACCATGGCATTGAGCGGTTGTCGTTCGCTCAAAGAAATCACTCGTGACCACATCGTGACAGAATGGGACAGTCCTCATCCTCGTCCGGCCCCGAGACTGTAGAGCGCTATATATTATGGGCCAGGAACTTTAGCCAAGCAAATCGCAGGATGAACTTACCCGGAGCTCAAGAGATATATATTGCATTTGCATTGCATTTATGGCATAAAATTACTGTCTGTTTTTTTCTGTGGGAACATGTTTATGTTTCATTGAGTTAAAAGGTTATGTAATGATAATGTTGGCTACTGCTGCCTTTTCACTGTATATTCTTTTCTTAAAAACGATTTGGTAATATGAATCTTCATAAGTGGACATTAATCAATAATTCTGCTTTCTGCTTAATATTCAATAGTTTTCAGTCACCAAATCATTTGTATTTGCAGCAGCACTATAAATTAAAGATTTAGGGAAATATGCATTTGGTTCGTTGGTAATATGAGTCTTCATATTATGTGTGATATATTTTTCTTAAAATTAAATTTTATTGCGGGTCTCTCTACATAAATCCTGTATTTGTCGTTTGAGAAGAAGAATGGCTGCTGCACATCATTCTAGTCAGTAATGCATGATTACATTCGACCTCAATTTTTCGAAATCCTCTGTTTCTGGCCGAGATTAGTCCCTCAAGAAGAGCTCTAGCTGCTGCTTGAAAAATACCAGCAAATCCCAGACATTTAGCATAGCCAACAATCCAACAAGCATTTGAATCTCGTAAAACTCCTCCACTTGCCGCACCTTTCGTGTCAAAATCCACAGAAGCCTCCGAATTAAGCTTGATCCAACCATTCTGGGGTGGTCTCCAAGACTCGCAAGGATCATACTGGACGATAACATTATGTTTTGGAATCGAAACCTGCAGATTATGTGCCCAAGCAAGGCTCGACGCTAGCTGATCTTTGTTGCTGCCATGATGAGCATCCTTAAACACAAAATCATTGCTGTTCTTCCAAATCATCCGACTAAGAATAGCAAATAGTGAGCACCATCTTGCTCCCTCAATCATCTCATTCATATTTATTAATATCTTATACTTTTTTTAACTTGAATTTAATAAAAAAAACTAAATATAATCTAAATCTCAAATGATGTTACAATAGTGTACAACAACTAATCTATATCAATTAAAATTTTAACTAACAAATAAATTTTTTATAAAAAGAATTGACTATATTGTTTTGTCCACCATCAATGAAGTAAAAAAAAATCTCACTACACAAGTGGTACCATGGTTGCTAGGTAAAGCCATATAAGCCTTAGTTGGTGGTTTGAATCCCCAAAGTCATATTCTTCATAATTAATATTATATACAATACTAACATCTTTCTCGAGAGCTTATTGGTCGTATCTCTACCAACCAAATCGCTCCCTAAACTCTGTAAAACCCATTGGACTCTCTTTGGAGTACGAGAGACAAAATCACTAATGTCATATAAGAGTACAGGTTCAAATCCTACCAAGACTAAATGCTCACATTTTCTTGTAGGCGAGGCACTCCTTAAATTCTGTGAACCTAGATGAGCACTCCTCGGAATTGGAAGATAAAACTGAGCATAGATACCCCGGCACAATACCTCCATTGTTGAGGAGTCCATTAACTCTCCAAACGACACTTTAAAGACTTCTCCTAGAGCAAGACCAACCTCTCCTCGACAACACTTAACAACAATATCCACCCACTTTACTCCACTAACACCGAACAAAATAATTATGATGATAATTTTTTTTTAAAAACTAATGAGTAAATATTTGGGGTCACTAATCACACACATCTCATCATAGGCACCCACTTGATAAAAGCATGACAGTCCCAATTGTGTTGCCATTTTGGCAACTTTGAACCTTGTCCTGATCAACCATTTAAATTTGCATTTAAGTCTCTAGTTTTTCATCTTGGCTTAATTGCTTCCAAAATGGGTAGGCAGCGGTATTCGTTCTATCACCATTTCTATCTTTTTTGTACTATTATTGACTTGTCTACTTCATTTCAATTTGCTAGTAAATTCCTTCTTCACGTTTTTAATCCTTTACTACTACAACATCATTTTCGTTCATTATATCATGCACGCACATATGGTTTCTTGTTTTTATTTTTGTATTCGGATATACTTCAACAACATTTATGTATGCTGGCAACCATGTGGGTGAGGCAATGCATGATGCAAGCAATTACATTTGCAAGTGTTCGTGCCAAAAATGCTTAATTTACAATTTGGTTCTTAACCTATACTCGTTTTCTCACTTTGGTATTTAACTTTTGTTTTTGTCTAAATTGGAATCTAAAGTACATTTATTTCTCAATTCAATACCTAAAGTATGCTTCCGTTATTTTTTTAGTCCATCTTTTTACAAACATTAAAAAAAAGCTGATAAGTGCCACGTGATGTCTTTATATAAAAAACAAATATATTCTTTTATTAAATGTAAATCAATATTTCAATTAAAGTACGGATTGAAAGATAAAAGAATATATAAAAACTTACTTAGATAAAATGATATAATTTAAGATATTTTAGTATTTTAACAATGAAAGAAAATTTATCGAGTTCGATCAATAAAGAGTTGACACATTGCATATGGAATGAAAAAGACCCAAAAGTTTCTTTTTATGTCAACATTGATTTTGAGGGTGGGAAGGGGACCAATTTTTGTACATTAGTTGGACAATCAATACCAACAAATTGCCTTTGCTTGTGGATGATTCACGGAGGAAAATAAATGGAAATAGCTTTCAAATGTTTTGGGCATTAATATATATATGTATATGGTATACTTAAAAAAGGGATTTTCCATATTCATTTTATAGTTCTATAGTTTATCGATTTTTTGTGGTTTTTAATTGTCTCTTTCAATAATATTATTTTTAAAATTCGAAATTACGTTTTATCTTTAAAAATATAATGTGTATTACTACTACATCCAACAACTGTTGATGACTATTAATATATTTCATAACATGTTATTATTATTAGGAGGAGGAGGACATACCCTCCTTGAAAAGGCATTCTTCATTGCCTTATTCATCATTTTCCTTTCACCTGAAATTTTATCCTTTTCTTTTTCTTTCTAGCCCCTCAGTGGTCCATTATAAACTTTGTTTTTTTTAATATAAAATATGTAACCTCACTATACAAAAAATGTTGTAATCAAGGGATTACAAATGTTAGAAAATTCCAACTTTAAATTTTAGATTTTTAAATATGGTGGAATGGTTTAAAATTAATTACCTGTTAGAGTCCTGAACATCCCACTAATAGTTGATTTTCGCAAGTCGACATTAACATAACTATTAACATCAAGTTCTATCCGACCTTTACATTGAGGTCACCCATTACTCTGACCCAAGGTTCAAACTTACGAGATTCGTGATTTTTCATTCTAACAAAGTCATTTCTATAATTCAAATTTGAATTCTTTCCTTAGAAATGCAATGTGTTTTATCTGTTACTATTGCATTCAACATTTGTTAATATATATTTAGTATTTTTCAAATACAACAGAGTTAGGTAAAAGTATCACGGAGACTCTTGTATTAAGAGTTGAATAGCATTTTGTCACCTCTACTTAGAAAATAGACAAATTAGTCCGTGTACATTAAATCGAAAAGCAAAATGGTCATTCTGTTAAAAATTTCATCCATTTTTAAAACTGTGACCTACAATCTATTAATTATTTCCAATTTTCGACCTCCATTTTACAAAATCATACATATTTCAAGCTTCAAAAATTAGTCAATTTTCAATGAAAAACACAGTTTTAAACTCATTCTATTAAGTCAATTTCAGCTTCGTTATACCACCATTGACAACCATTCAATTTCAACTTTGTTTTACCATCAATTGACATCCACTGAATTGATGGTTAACTTCATTTATCCATTTTCTTTCCATTTTAGTTAATTGTTTATTCAATTTATTCGAGTTTTTTAAAATACTCATATAGCTTTAATATCCTTATAAATTACAAATTTTAAAAAATCAAATTTAAAATTTGATTAATAATTAAAAAGAGATTTTATGTTTTCCCTTGACAATAAGGCATTGTTAATCAAAGAAAATGACTTCACACATAAAATAAGTTGAAGTTGTTGGGGGAGCACATGAGCTTCATTTGAAGAATAAACCAGGACCCAATTTAATTGGAGCTGTTTTTCTTGGCTCCCAAATAGCAGCCTCTGAATTTCCTTTGACCATTATTAATATATGTAGGATTTATGTCTTTAAATTCTTTCCTCCCATGCACCTACTAAGTCATTTTTACAAATTTCTTTGTAGTTTGCGAGTTATTTTTCATGTAAATTTCACATTTCTTTCCTATAATAGTCATCACCAATGTACTAACATTATCATCAAACAATTAAAACAACCAAACAATACTCCAAAGGTTTGACATTCCAAAAACTTCTTCCTAATAAATTTAAGCATGCCATTGTAAGACTAAGATATTTGCTACAATTGTTATACATGTATAACAATATGGGGCAGAACATCATAGTCATATGTTTGAAAATTGCTTATAGCATGTTGAGCATTGCTCCTAGGATATAAAAACAAAACAAGTCCATCACTTTTGAGTTATGAGACAGCACTAAGTTAGCAATGTAAGTACCTAAAAGACCAACCAATTCCAATGAACAGAATAGAAAGCAAAGGACATACTGATCCTACATGCTAAAAAAAACCAAACCATCAAAACTCAATAGATAGAGTAACTTAGCCCATACCCCCCTTTTTTATATAGCTTTGTAGTGGCCAGTAACAATAATGGCAACCCCTCCCCATTTCATAGACTTTGAAATAACTTTGTATTGGGTATATGGACCCTCCAAGCATTTCAGCACTACTACTAAAAGCTCTCCCTCAATAATTTTCTAGATAAACCACAAGCAATGACCCGAAAATTCGACCCCCCACCGGTCATCGAGTTTCGTTTCCTTCAATAAAAATATCATTGATATTTCTTAACTGTGATGTTTTACATATGAAATAGACTGAAGGGGGGTGCCCTTTATTTCAATCAAAGGGCTATCAAAGTTGACCTTAAAATCAATCAACTCTCCCAAGTTGGGAACATTGAGCAAATTGTTGAAGGCTACCCTTTAAGCTCTCCCACTCATTTTTCAATACCTTACCAGTTGAGTTTAGGCATTAAATCAGCTAAAACTTGAAAAACTAGCAAAAGGGTCATCAGTTAACAACTTGTCCAATTTGATGACATATAAAAATTGGAAATATAAGGGTGTCTAATCTGTCAATTTAGCCCAATCCCTTGAATGATTTAACATTTAACCGTGCTGTATTCTCATTTGTTCATTGTTCTAATAATTGAACTTAATGTTCTTTTCAAAAACTGACCAACTATGAACAAATTGACTTTTTGTCGGTTGTCTATGCAAAATATATATAATCTAGGCACTTTTCTTCTCAAAGTGGATATTTAAGTAATGACACAAAATATGTACGCTGTAAATTTTCAAGTATTCACAAGGAAACACAGAATTACAGAGATAAAACAGAGGAAAATAGTACATTTTTCCCTGTAATTTATGTACTGTTTAATGAAGATAAGTGAAATAATAAGCAGAAACCAGCTGAGCTTCAATACTAGCTAAAGCAAAAGCTACAAGCTGGTATCCCCAAAACCTTTTTCACTTTACAATAGTGACCAAAAAAGGAGGTTTTTAAAAGTGTAGGGACTAAACAAAAACAGGGTTTAAAACAGAGGAAGAGATTCCGGGGACAATCCATGCAAAGCATCCCTCTGGTAAAACCTCTCCCTTTTTTTCAAAATGGCTGATGAAATTAGGCCTGCTTTTCCAAGTCCTTTGAGCTTATGAATGTTCCATGGAAACCGTATGGAACTCGAGACGGAAGTTGAACCGCGGCTTCTAGCTTTAAGTCCATGGCGTTCACAATTTGCAGTTCCGATTTCCAAGTCTTCTCGTCGTGAACGAAGGCTAAAATATAACCGTCGTCTTCGTTCTCCGAATTGGGGTTTCGAGGGAAGAACAAAGGCTCACCACCATACCTTTGGTCTCCATAGATATACTTGTTAACTTCCCCGGTCGAGAGATCGACTTTGGCGAATCCTGACACTTTAGGCCAAGGCTCAGCTAGAGCTAAATATGCAAACCGAGTCTTTCTTCCCAGTAAATTCTTGTTCACCATCCCTGCTTCCAAGTTCACTTGCTCGGATTCTGAAATAATGGCACGGCGAGTCGATTTCCCGGTCTTCAAATTCAATCTAATTTCAGACAGAACACTCTTGAGATTCTCTTCACATTCATTGAAAATGGAATCTGGTGGTGTCATGCAAGAACCAATCACAACAACTTCATTAGTTTCTGGTTCTTCCCAAGCATTCCAAAGATGGAAACAAAAGCAATCAGGTGCTTCAATCCATTTAATCCCAGAAGCATCAATGGCATTCTTGTTCAATACCCCGAACCTTGATACCTTGTTCTTATCATACACAACGGGTGAACCACCATGAACCATTTCACCCAATTTGAAAACAACTTGTTGGTCTGGTATCACCACAAAGTTTTCAGTGATGGCGAAATCATGCATCATGGTTGGACCATCAACTGGGATTTCAACATCGGGTGATTTCTTACCATCGGGTGAAATTTTAAAGTACTTGAGATGCGGTTTTTGAATAACATCATAGCTAAGAGCAAAGAATTCACCAGTTTGTGGATCAACTTTGGGGTGAGCAATCATTGTGGATTTCAACTGACCATCAAAATCGTATCTGCCAATGGTTTTCAAGTCACCAGATGGAGTAATACGAACATGGTAAGGCAAATCATCTTCAGACATGGCTAGAAGGTGGCCGTTGAAGTAAACAAGTCCCGCGTTAGCAACACCAGTGCCATGGCTTGGATCAACGAGTCCACATAAACCTCGAGCATAGAAAAGTAACAGTCTAGCTATGCCTGAATGACCATGGAGTTCACCTATGGCTTTAGGGAAAACAGGACGCCCAAAAGCTCGTTCTTGAACCAAACGGTTGGTTTCAGTGAACCTACAAGCATAGCTAGCTGAGCCATTTTTGAACTGAACCGCATGAACCATCCCATCCCCATCGAAGAAATGGTGTCCAGCCACCGGTTCATGAAGCGGGTTGGCTCCGTTTCGAGCATAGACTCCTTGTATGCAATCCGGGATTGTTCCAATAACGGGAAGCCTTTGTTTAACAGGTTGTTCAGGGACCGGAGCAAAGTTACCGGAGATTTGTACACCAGGGTCAGCTGTTTTCGGCAAAGGATGTTGACGCTCATGAGAAACTAAAGCATTCTCCACCGCATCTAAAGCCATAGCCGCCGCTCTTTGCAAAGGATTCCATTGTTGGGATTGAGTAGTTTTCTCGGTGTTTTTCGTTGAAGGAGTAGAAGAAGGTGATGGTGGAAAAGCTGGTGATTGTTGCTTAGGCAAATGAAGAATTGAAGGGGTTTGCAAAGAACATGAAATGTAGCGCTTTTTAAAACCAATACAAGAAGAAGAAGAAGAAGATGCAGACTGAGGAGTTGAAACAGGGAGTTTAACCTTAACACAACAGCTCCCACTAGCCACTGATGCTGCTGCTGATGAAGCCATAAGGCTAAGCCAATTACTAGTGGTTATGTAAGCTTCGTTATGAATGGTGAAACTTGATTGGTTTTGAAAAAGAATACAAAATAAGTAAAACTCAAAGATTCTATACTTTTATGTGCGTTTGAGAAAGACCCTTTTCTTTTGTAGGTGAAGAGAAATGGTGAGTGAGTGAGTATGAATGAGGAAGGGGAGAGAGAAGAGGGTTTATATAGAGCGAGAGAAGAGAAATAGGTCCACTACAAACATGTAAGAGGAGACCACGTGTTGCATTTGAGTAGCAAAACAGGGGCCGACTCTAATAGAAAGGTTGAGTGACAATTTGAAGTGATTTTAAAAAAAGGTGTTTTGCGGGTCATATTTGCTTAATCCTTTGACACGATCCCCCCTCCCCTCCTATCTTTTCTTCCCCTTCTATACTTTCATTTTGCAGAAACATCCCAAACTTTTATTCCCATCAAATTCTAATCCCATACCCTTCATGTTCAAAGCTTTAACTACAGTTCACTGTTCACTCAAGTCCTTCATCTTTGTTATGTATCAAGTGCATAAGAAGGAAAAACTTAGTATGATGCATTGTTTGTTTGTTTATTTGGCTTAAATGCATTCAACCATGTTTTTATGCTAAAAGAAGTATTAAATTACTATTGTAACAAATTATTTATTTGGGAAAAAAACAAAAGGAATTTTGTTTATAATAATAATAATAATAGTTGAAAAGAAAAAGGACATAGGAGGTGATATTGGAGCATTATAGGGGAGAAGGGGGGAGGAGGGTGTAGACCACGTCCAACCCCGCGTTTCATCCTCTAACGAGAGTCGTTTAGGGCAACACGTGGCCTTTGCTGCTTTTCAACTCCTTCCCCCAAATCTAAGTCACATCATTTGTCCCACACGCTTACCCATTTCCCTCTCCAACATTACACTATGCTTTTTCTTTTTCTTTTCTTTTCTTTTTCTTTTATATCATTAAATTAATTACTAACCAACACTTTCTACATTTACACAATATAGAATCCCATCCTTCGGCTCGTTGCTTAGTAGTATTTATCTTTAAATTTATGTTCATGATGCGTTAATTGTAGAAACAAATTTACATTCACTATACCAACCCTAAACCCATCCCCCCCCCCCCACCAATACTCTCTACTAAACACAACCCCAAATTGTGGTCTATTACTTGAGTATTCATCTATTTCAAGAATAATCTGGACTCGAATCATAATTGTATAAAATAAATATTAAACAACACTTTCTACATTTAGACTCACTACAAAGCTGTGCATTTAATCTATGTTCATCTCTATACTCATGTCATGAGATTGAATCATAAAAATTGTCTACTAATGGTGTATGTAGATAATAGTTTGCTCCTACTAATGGTGTGCAAGTTGTAAAAAGCTTAACATTAAATGTAACATTAAATCTACTTATGAATTATGAATAATCGAATTAGATCAATCGATTCAATTGAAAAGTACATTTAATTTGAAGGGTATATATAAATAAGAGAATTGACCAATAAAACGATAACTAATTTTAATTTTTAACGTAAAGAAATTTTAATGAGATTTACCTTTAACTTAAATATTAATTTGGTAACTATTTAACTATTTATATTGTTTGTTTTATATTATATTTTAAAAAAATCACGATCTAAATTGAAAAAAGTTAAAAATTGAACCCACTGAATTTATAAATTGACCCCAAAATCCAATTCATTCAGTCCCTTTTGACACAGCTTAAAATGTTTGTTTGTGAAAAATATCAAAGTCCATAAATATAAGTGATGACTCAATTTGAATTGTTTATATGAAGCTTGTCATGTGTTACATCTATATTTTATATATATATAAAACTTGTCATTCAATAATTAATCATTATTCTTCAACTATTTAAACATAAACTATCTGTTTGTGCTGAAACTGGCTGTGTTCTTTTCACTGTCAACAGATATTTTTCTCATGTAAATTAATATTATAATGTTTATATTTAATATATAATTCACGAAAAATATTAAATTTTTCATTACTTGGGGTAATTTATCTTTCATATCAAGCAAAATCATTTCTCTTTCTTTCTATCAGTTTAAATTAAAGGTGAATTTAAATGAGCGGTGAAGTACGGTATGGTACTATTATTGGGAGTAATTTATCTTTTGTCTCACGTTATATTATTGTTATAATATTTAATCTCGCTGCAACCATTATTTTTATACTAACTATATATAATCGTACCGTTCATCTATATTCAGCCTAAAATATGTCATCGAGTTTGAAGGAGAAAGTGGAATGGGTAAATAGAAAAATACAGATGGGAGCAAGATGATACATGTAAGAGTGTGGAGAGAATAATTGAAATTAAAAGGAAACATAGAGTATTAGCCTTACGTAAGACAACATAAAGTCTTAAAGCTAGTGTCAATTCCTATAAAATAGAATAAAAATTTACCCAAAACCCTAGAAATATTTTTGGTGTTATGTGTCATTCACCACCAAAAAAAAAGAACTATACAAAAAATTGGTCTTAAATTATTCGCTTAATCCAAAATGGGGAGACAGGAGACAGGTGATAGTTAGGTACCCTATTTGACGGCATTATCCTTGTATTTCATTTACTTTTTTTTAAAAATTCTATGATTGAAAATTTTGGACGAGTTCATGGATTGTTTCAATTAGGAATCCATCATTTATTCAGTTGGGTATGGATTTATGAGATCGATAGAAATATAGAAATGAAAATTTTATGGAGATTGTTGGATCTAGAACGTTCACTAGAAATAAATAAATGAATTAGTCTCAAAATAGGGTAGGTCTTTCTCAAAATATATATTGTTTGAAGGGTGTCTCGACAAGTTAAAAGGTCTTTTATTTTGTACTAAGATTTTAATTTTAGAGCCTATTTGGATTAGGGAGGGTATTAAAGGATTAACCTAACCTAATTAAAACCTAAAGAAAACCCTAATTTGATTTTTTTAAATAAATTAATTTCGAGAAAATTAAGAATTTCGACATCCTTTAGTATCAAGGTCTGTTTAAAAGCTATAATAGAGCCTTAATCGTAATTGTTCTCTTTTAAAATTAGAGAGCTTTTAAAAAATTAAACAACTATATTCACTTAAGTATCGAGGTTCCTTTAAACACTCGATAAACTCCTAACCTAAATTTCATAAATAAATCATCTCAATTGCTTAGTCTTTGTAGAAAACCCAAAATATCTCTCTCTTATACATATTCTAAACCATCCTACATCTCAAAAATTCCTAAACTTAAAATTTTGAAGTTTTATAATACCCACCTTTTATTGATGATGATGATGGTTGATGAACTACAGTTTTTGTTTCCTTAAACTGTCTATATGATCATAGTCCCTTTAATTATTAATGTGATTCATCTTTATGCATTAATGGTAGAATACTTAGTTATAATCGTAGTTAAGAATATGGATCAAGGGGGAGTAATTTGCTCATCAATCCTTGTTTTATGAAGATTATTTGTTTTGCTCAAAAATTGTCATATAGGGAGATTATCAAAGGCAGTTTTGGTTTCTAGATACAACAACAATTGCAACACGAGGCATAGCTAAAAAATAAATTTATTTCAAAACGATATGGAACTAGAAATTAGTTAGCGACATATTTGATGCTCAAAAGTGAAAAACCAAATCGGTCCAATGCAACTCATGTTCCCTTGTTTGAGGAGATCAAATCATTTTGACTTTTGAATATATTGAAGATCTCAATTTTTCTTAACGTCTAGGAAGATAATTGAAGACCTTTATGACTATGTGCAGGGGAATATAATTGTAATTTATTTGTAACTTATCAAGCCTGAAAATCTTGTATATATGATGGGCTTGTATTAGGTAAAAAAAATATTGAGAGAAAGGACTTCAGTTTTGTGCATTTTATAAACTATTTTTGTAGTACAAAAATTGTAAGTAAACACAAGTGAGCCACTTGGTTTACACAAACTTTCAAGGGGAAGGTTTTAGGGGAGAGTAATTCATATTAGAATATAGGTGTGAGGATGCTACATGGTGTGTAGAACTAAAATCATTGCTTATACTTGCTGAAGTATAGTAGAGTAGCTCTTTGGGAAAGGCCCTATAGATGTAGGAAGAATCTGAACTGGGTAACAAAGTTCTTTGTTTCATTGTTGTTTTTATGTTCTCTTGCCAGTTAATCCAATCACAACTTACCATATATCTGACAGTATATACGCTTAGCAAAATTCAACCAACTTTCAATCTCGTACCATTAAGGCACTTTATTTCTCTCTCGGGTTGATCTTTTCGAAAATATTACTAACTAAGAGAGAAAAGATAACATCACTTTCGCACCATCTCTAATTCATCCGATAGCTCACTTCCTTCCATACATCTTCTACAACCGATTGAAAAATTGAATCAATAATTGAAATTCTCAACAGAATTTTTTTAATCAAATTTTTTTTTTACATTAATTAATTTAGCATATCTTCTGGGGAAAGATTATGTTTCCTAAAAAGCATATAATTGTCTTTTTAAAATGGTGGATTAGAAATAAAATAATAAATTGTAGGTAAGAGAGATTCCTCTTCCAATTAATTTTCCACCATGAACATGGAAGAGGTAAACAAATTTTTTAACATAAAACTTCAAATGATGTGCTAACATGTAACAACCATATCTCCATTCACCTTCCTACAATTATTAAAATAAAAAGCATATAAATATTTCAATGCAAGATTGTCTGTTCCCTAATGTCATGGATGACCTTAAACCACTAAAAACCTTAATATTATATTCATTCACTTTACAAATATTATTATTAAACTTCAATTAAAGCTTGACGGTTGGTTAATTTGTTGAAAGACGACCAATCTCTTCCCTTTCTTTTTCCATCACCAAATCTCTCATCTTCGTTTACACTATAAAATACAACATTCTCAAACCCTACAACGTGTCCATCAATCACCGGTCGCCTGTTCACATCACATCTTGAAATTTCTAGCTAAATTGTTTTTCTAAAAAACATTTATATTTTTAATTATTTTTTACGGGAGTTAAAATATATTTTTATTATTTTTGGGTAAAGTATAGTTTGACCATTTATTAAACTATAATTTTATAAATTTTCTACTGTGAGTGTCACTTTTATATAGTTAACGCATCACGATTCGACCTGATGACATAGGTATGGAATGAATACCCATATTCAAACATTTTGATTAATTTAATGCAATGTGAACATTTTGCCAAACTAATCAACAGCTTTGTTTGATTAAAGTAGAAAGAAAGCAACTAAATTATGTTAATTACAACTTAAAACCATGTTATTCAACCTACCCTATACACACTTTTCGTATATGCACGTGCACATCTGTAATTTTTGTGTTTATTTGTAAAGCACTCACATGTTAGATTTTGGCAAATATTTCGTATAACTTCATTATTGGTTGCATTAATGTCTGAAATCAACAGGGAAAAAAATGGTTATAATTAATTATAGAGGTTGAAGATCCACGAGAGGTACGTGGGGAATTCACATGACGACTATTATTATCAATTTTGTTTGTTTTGTTGAAGAAATATTTAATTTGGACCAAATCCTCATGTTACATTTAATAATTAAATTAGCTAATCCATAGGTTCTAAATTATTTTACTTCATCAATCATAAAATAAATGAAAAGTGCATATTTAATAATAAATTGAAAAGACTTTTTGAATATAATAGTATGAACTCTTATCTAAATAAATTTTCATTATTTTACTCATAATTTATTGATTAGTCATATGATTTACAATAATAGATAATGAGAAAATCGAGATTTTAGTTATCATTGTTCGGATGAGGCACATGATCAGTTCATTCACTTCCATTGTTGATTGTTTAAAAGGATTAGGTCTAGACTTTAGACTTAAGTAATTTCAAGACTAGAAGAAATGATATATGAATTATATATAGTCACAAAGAAATTTGTGTAGTTGAAAGATTTAAGTTATATATTTTTTAAGGGTTAAAATCTAGTTTTATCTTTGTTTTGTTTTTAAGGGTGAGTAAAATTCAATTCGATTCGATTCAAAAAAATTGAAAAGAAATTCGAATTTCGAATTAATCAAGTCGAGTGTTTTTAAGTTTTTCAAGTCAGCTCGAATAATTAATTCGAGTTTCGAGTTCAAGCCAAGTTGAATTCAAATAATTCTAATAACATATTCGTGTAAATACCTCTTTAGTCCCTATCAATTTTGAAAATAAGCAATTTAGTTCTCTCAACAAAAGTTACAAAAACAATTCAAAATATTTATAAAATTTTCAAAATTATATTTTTTAAAAAATAATTTTTAAAATAAAATTCTAAATAATATATAAAGAAAATTAAAATATAAAAAATTCAAAATAATATTTTTCGGGACTGAATAAGTTAATTAATGATTCAAGTTTATCATACTAAAGTGTATTTTTTTTATCTTATTTTGCTTCAAAAAGGTTTTCAAATATATATGGTTCCAAATTTATGTGCTCTAACATGGAAATAGTTATACTATAACAACATTTTAATTTGACATGTTTAATTTTTTAATTTAACTCAAACAATTTCATTCGATTCGATTCGACTCGACTTGAATTTCATTTCACTAAACTCGACTCGATTCGAAAAAATTTCAAATCGAGTTAGGATGATAAAATAGAACTCTTAAACTTGATTAACTTGAAATTTTCACTTGATTCGATCGAACGCTTACCCCTACTTGTATTAATTTATATCATTATAGTTTTTAGAAGGACCAAATCAAAATTTTATTATTTTTGAAAGATTAAGCTATAATTTTATTATTTTTAATATATGCTAAACATAAAATTACATAAATATATTTGAAGATTACTAATTCACAATCTTCAATGAATTATGAAACAACCTTGTTGCTCGAAAAATCAGAATTTAATCCTTTAAAAAAAATCAGTATGCAAGTGTTGGTAGTTTAAATGGCACATGAAAGGGGCATGGAAATGGAAAGCACATCTCTAAGTAGTAAGAGATGCAAATGCATAACCATTGGATCACATGTCCACGTGGTGACATGTGCTATTTAATTAAATGCTATCAACATAATTAGTCTTTCAATTATTGTCAAGTGGAAATAATAGGCATGTTAAAAATCTCATTTTGGGGGTGGCAAGGTCACTAAATTCTTTTTATACGAACAAAAATCACATTAAAATAACATAATTCTCAATAAAATAATAATATATTTAAATCTTGATTGAGTCTTAGTTCGATTGACATGAAATCAAGACATCCAAGCAATAGCCAAAGCTGCAGCCATACCATTACCTTTCATCTTATCCATAGAGAATGTAACATTGACCAGCTGATTAATCCTCCAATCAATACTTATAAATATATTCCGCAACAACCTCGGTCTAACTTCCCTAAACCAATCGACTATCTTTAACATTAGCTAATCATGAGCTCTTAGGGATTGTAAAAATACCTAAACTCGACGGATTTTAACTTGATCTGTTGATTTGATAGGGTCATTTTAAATAAATAAAAAAATCAGCTTTGAGGCTGGTCAAATAAATTTGTAAAATTTATCGAGTTAGATCAAAGTCGAGTTCGAAGAAAACCCATCCTACCCCAAAATAATTACAAAATCACCCTCATATATCTAAACTCTGCTTTTCCTCTCCCATTTGTAGTTCTTCTTGTTGTCCTCCTCCAAACTATTGAGTTTGTAGTTAATGTCAAACATAAATGAAGGGAAATTACTTAGCCAAAATTTCCCCAAATATATATTATTTTTCAAAGCTCTTTTATTTTTAATCTTGCATTTACTTTTCTTTTTCAAAGTCCCCTTTTATATTTTGAGTGTTAATAATAAAAGTAAAACCAACTTGAAACTTTTTGCATATACATTCATGTATCTTAAAGTTTTGCTAAATGTAGTATAGTTCATTTTGCAACAATGAGAAGCAAAATCAAGTTTGGAGTAGATATTGAAAACCAAGTATAAAAAGTTTGAAAATTATGCATCTCAGGTCAGGGCGAGGTCGAGTGCACTATTAAATTTTTGGGTTAAAATTGTTAAGTTGAGGTCGGATTAGGGTCAAAGCATGTCAGTAGTACATTGAGGTTGGGTTAAGGCAGGCAAAAAATCGCCTTGCCCCATAGCAATCTTTATCGTCTCCTATCTTCTAATTTTAGATGATAAGGTTTGTGCCCAACTATCCTACTAGTCGGTTGAGAGGTCTTGTCATGGTTATTTGTAGATTAAACCGGTTGGTTGGACCGACAGCTAGACAGGTATCAATCTAGAGAAAAGTTTTAGGCTGATGGAGACGTAAACTAGTACAAATCGTTGAATTGGACTAAAAAATCAATTGAATTGACAGTTGAAACAATTTTTAATTATACTTTTCTCTTTTATGATTTTTTAATGATTCATTTATTCGTACTATCCAGGTCGATTGAACCAATTAAACTAGTCAATTTGAGAAACTAGTAGCTTGATTAATTCGATCACCACCTAATTCTAAAACCTGAGGTCTTCCTTAGAAAGTCCCAAACCACAACTCAATGATACACAATGGTACGTAAATATCCACACAATATTCCCATTTATTTCTTTGTTGTAATAACTCACAACAAGAGCATGCCATCATAATGCACCCAGTCGTGAAATCCAACTTTTTTTTCCATCAATTGTTCGCATTCATTTTTCATCATCAATCTAACATAATTTTTTTTCTTCATTCGAATTGATCTGTTGTAAATATAACAAGAACAAAATTTAAAAGTTCAAATTTACAACATCCCAGAATGTAACATTTTCTACAATTGAAAACCGACGTTTGACATCAACTCTAATGCTCACCACCAATTTTTGAACATGTCTCCATGATTTATACATGTTATCGCCAAGGCTGAAGCCATTTCATTTCCTTCCTTTTTTTCCATAAAAAATACAACACTACTTACCTTTTCAATTTTCCTCTCAATATTAACAAAAGTTAATTGTAGTGACTATATTCTCATTGACTTGTTTGCACACCAATTGAACACCACTTTAGAACCAATTTATACAAGCAGTGAATCATTTATCTTCCATTCCAAAGATATAAATACTTAGAATGCTAAAAACATCACTTGTTTGCAGTACCCTAAATCCAAGATACTAACCATCGATATTGCAAAGGTGTAATAGTGTAGTTTTAAGATTCGAAAGATTCAAATAAATTTATCATTATCTTTGTTCTTGTTCTAAGTTGTTTTTGAATTATTATATTCTCTTATTTTTAAATTTGTTGTTTGAGTTTCTATTTTAGATGTATTTATAAATAGAAGTATCTATTGATAAATCAATGAAATCGTTTCATAAGCCACCATTACTTCAATAGGGAGGTAGAAGGAAGGTCTCAAGATTTTTGAGGTATTTTTGCATGGTTTCAAGTATGCAAATTAGTGGTCTTGAGAAGAAATGGTTAGTGCAGAGAGTATATTCCTCTCAGTGGGTCCTCTTAGCACAAGTGTTGAATTATGGGAAGCAAATGGTTTAATCATAGGGAACCTCCTAACACATGCACTTGATTGGATGGATGGGACATTAAGTCCCCAAGTGGGATCAATGTGACTTGTTGTACGTCCACGTGTGAGACTGATGTTAAAAGGGAGAGTTGCCAGGTTACTCCTCCATTGGGCAAGGCAACTTCTTGAGATTGGTTTCTTATTGATATTTTGGCAAGCTCCTCTATGTTATGCTTTTAGGCAAGGCGGTGTTCAAAGGCTGCTCGCTGGTTGTGAGTTGGTAAATTGGGTGAAGTCCTCAAGGCCTCTCTTTAGGCAAGACATAACTATTAGACGAAACACCTCCGTATAACAAAAGTGTTCATGAAATGAGAAATGGTTGAAATAAGATTTTAACCCATACAAAGAAAAATATCTTGAAATATATCTTAATTATCAACTTGATGATACATTGGACATATACATATCCTAATTCTATATATTACAAATTGGTACATGAAGTGGCCTCGGCCTCCTAAAAAATGATAGATTTACGATTTAACCTCTTAAATTCTATAAAATTGCATGTTAGTATAATGGTAAAATCGAAATTTGTCTATTCCTTAATAATTTACGATTAATCTCTAATCCCCTTAAAATAATTTTTTGACTTCGTCGTCTCTTATAGACATCACAACATTCTAACACTAAATTAATTATTGTGTATCAAAACTGAAATCATTCCGGATTACTGAGAGGGATTATGCTAATTCTCTAAATTTACTTTTTGACATCTATCTATAACATAAATAAAAACACCATACATGTAGACCTGTCCATGGGCCGGGCCCAAAAAAATTTTCGGCCCGCCTCCTAGGCCCGGGCCCAGCCCAGACCGAAATATGGGCCTAAAATTTTGCTCAGGCCCGGCCCGAGAAAAATATCATAAGCCCGAGACCGGCCCGGCCCATTTTTAAAATAAACATTAAAAAATATTTTAAAAATAAAAAAATTATTTTAAAAGTATTTTAAAATTAAAAATGAAAAATGAAAAATATATATTTATTATATTCGGGCCGGGCCCGGGCCAAAAAAGTGGTGCCCGAGGCCCGACCCGTTTAAAATACGGGCCTCGTTTTTTTGCCCAAGCCCATATTTCGGACCTATATTTTTACCCGAACCCTCCCATATTTCGGGCGGGCCGTCGGGCCGGGCCGGGCCGAGCCGCCTGGCCCATGGACAGGTCTACATACATGTAGTACTGTATTGCTCTTAACACATGACAGGTGTGCGTTTCTTTTTTAATTATAACTATAATTATATTACAATTATTTATTAAATATTATTAAAATTATAATATATATTTATTAATATAATTGATATAGACTAAATCCTGAACTTTAACAAAGTAGAGGATCAATACTAAAATAAAAAAAGGCATGTATGATGACAAAATCGTTTAGAGCTTTCTTTTATATAAATAACTGACGAAATTATAAATATTGAGGTATCAAATTATGTAAAAGAACAAAATATAAAGATTAAATCTTAAATTTAAGTAGTATAGAGACCAAAATTGAAATTTAACCATTTATATTTATAATTAAAAAAACAGCTTTAGACAAGTGTTAAAGAAGGAAGGCTATAAATAATAGTATGGTTTATGGAAATAAAGAACAGGAGTAAGGGAAGGGAAGGCGATGGGTCTAATTTTGCCTTCAGTCCCTTTATTTTTAAAAATTTAAAATTTAGTGCTTTTATTTTTAATTTCAAGAATTTAGTCCATCTACTTAAGTTTAATTAGTTGTTAAATTTGAATATGTATTATCAATTGGACTTTAATTTTAAATTAAACCTTTGAATATTAAAATATCATATATTCAAAATTCATGAAATTCTATTAATAGTGTCATCAATTAAATTTTAATTTTAAAATCAAAGACTAGATTTTGGAAATAAATGATGAATATAAAGAGCACAGGGATTGGTGCATATTAAATTTTTATACCATTTTATAATCTTCATTATAATATTTTAATCATCATATTTTTCATGTCAACTATCACTTCAATTGTGGCATTATCACTTCATGATTCAATTAATTATTAACTTTCAATTAAAGGCTCAAGTAGGGCTTCATTATTTTTTTAATTTTTTTTCTCAGGGCATGTTTAGCACTTAAGCTTTTTTTTTATTTTTAATATATTTTTATCTAAGTTTATTATATACTCCTACATTACATGGGTTTAAAATTAGTATCTATATGTAAAAAAGAAAATTCAAACTTTAACCCCACAAATAGTGACATGTGATAAACAAGCATTAAAACTATTTTATATAGTTGCAAGAATTAAAATTATGTATTTTGCAACTTGCATTTCAAAATGGTAAAAATATCTGAATATTTGGAGGTTATAAATAAATAGCATAGGTTTTGGTGTCTCCAATGGTGATACAAGAACTTCCTCTCAAAAATAATAATAAATAATAATAATAATTCAATTTAAAACTATTCGACCAACTGACTTTACCTGAAAAACTGCCAACTACCAAATAGCTTTTTCCACTTTTTAGGGTTATCTTTAATTGATCTATCAATTAATTAAACTTTGTTTTATATACCCACCAATGATAAACATTAAGATAAACTTTCTTGGATTATTTTAACAAAGTGCATGCACTTTAATAAAAGTTAATCATGTGTTAATGTGCATATTAAAGTATATTAATATTAATGTCGATTGAGTCTTAATTCGAGTAGTATGGATATTGTTATCAATGTAGGAGGACATGGATTCGAGTACATTGAAAGTGCATTACCGTCCTATTTATAAGTTGGGAAGGGACTACCTATAGCCCCAGTTTTATGTTTTGTATAAAAATGACAGGTATAATCAAAATTTATAATGAAATTATTAAAAAATTTATGTTAATGTTAATGATTTTTTTTGTAATTAGGACACTTTTAAAGTTATCATATTAATTAAGTTTTTTTATTAGAATTTATTCAAATATTTAATAAAAAATTTATTATAATAATTATTTAATTAACCATAACAAGTGCTATAAGGATATATTAATATTTTATAATTCATCCATTCGCAGAACTTAAATTTGGTAAGAACACTAACTAAATGAAGGAAAATGGTAATTGATAACAATGATTAACACAAATAACGGTACTCAATTTATCCTTAATTACTGTTAAATCTTACCAAGGTTTGAATCGGATTGATAGTTAAACGTTGATATTATTAATTTTCAGTTTAATTGGGTTGATTTGTCTATTTTAATTAAATAAATTATTTAAAAAAATATAAAATAATAAAAATATATCTTAAAAATAGAGAAAACTTGTTAAATCTAATCAATCGTCGATTTAACCATTTTAATCTAGTTCAATCAATTCACAGGTGAACTGGTCCTGGCCAATCCAATTTGGCTCTGTAAGCAATGCCCATTACCAAATTCTCGAGGGTGTGTTCGGAAAGCAACTTAATAATTCAATTTGAATGTAATTATTTGTAATTTTATACATTTGTGGCATGTTTGGATAGTCATTATATTTAACGAGTCTAGTTGAACTGAATGTAACCGAAACAACCCAGTTACGCTCTTCAATTTTTAGGAGGAGATGGAGAATTCAAGTGATTATGTAAATAACTACAAATAAATATTACACTCAAATCCAATTACTCAATTATTTTTCAGACATTCTAACGCATGATTTGATTTTAAGAAGTCGTTATTATACAATAATAGTAGTCTTTTAATTTTAAGAAATATATTTATTTTTTCAAAATGTAATTATATGTTATTTTATTAATTTTGTTTAAATAATTATGAAATTTTATTGGTAAGAGATATTTTTAATGTATATTGACATACTAAATATAATACATTAAAGAATATAAAAATGTAAAAATAAACGGACACAACATGATACACAAATTGTCAAGTTGACTCATTAATTAAACCTTTACAAATGCATACCTCAATTATTTGAATCAAAATAATTTGGACTACTTACTATACTTTGTTTAAGTGACTTTAATATGTGATGAGATTAAGATTAATGATACAAAATTAATGAAGAGAAGGGAAAGTCACCTGCACTGATGACTGGTCTGTTCAATTTGGCCCCATATGAAAAAGGTGTGTTGAATTATGGCACATGGAGGGCACATTGGTTTGGGGGCAAAAGGAGAGGTGGTTGGCTACTCAAAAGAAGGTCCAAAACAAAAATGGTGGGTACTACATTTGTGCTATGCTTTGTACCATTGCATTCAAGAGGGGACAATCTTAATGTGAAATAAAACATTTATTTTGTTTTTTCTTTAAAAAAAATTTAATTGTTGTTACTTGTTACCAAATTCTTTTTCCCAAGGATTCGAATATTTATAGATACTTATTTTATGATTTTTTTTTACATTCATATTTTATTTTGCTTTAACTCTGATCATGTGTGTGTGCTCTTTTCAAATTTATTTTGATTTAGATTTGTAATGGCTAAATTAAAGCATGCTTAGAACACAAAAGCATGACAAGGTAACCTATTTACTTCAAATTGGTTTTAAGCTTAATGTCGGTCTTAAAAATAACACAAGCATAACTATCGTTAAAATAATATTACTATGGGGTGTAGATGTAAGACATGTTGCACTCTCAATTTTAAATTTTCGAAATGACATTGTTGAAATGCATGCATTTGAATACATTGATTTCATACTTGCTTGATTTCCGATGGATGAATGAGATTGTCAAAGCTTTGTACCCTAACACTAGGGGTGTAAATATAACATTGGTGCTCGTAAGCTATTTAAGTTCAACTCAGAAAAAAATTCGAACTCAATAGGGTAGTTATGAAGCTGAGCTCGAGCTATTGATCGAACTGAATTCGAGCTTAATATTACTTGACTCAACGGCTTGTGGGTCTTATCGAGCTTTTTATGTTGTTATATTATTAAATTACATTATTGCTCTTAATATATATTACTAACTCTGAGCTTAATTATCGAGACGAGCTCAAGCGTAAGTACAAAAATTGATAAATAAGCTTAATCGAGTCCAAATTTAAGTAACTCGATTATATTTCAAGTCAAACTTGAGCTTAAAGACAAATAATCGATCAAGCTCAAGTCGATATTAAGCTCTAAATTTTAAGTGAATCTCAACCTTGACCTTTACCTCAACAGTATTCAAAATCGGCTCAACTCGATTACACCCTAATAGTAAAAATTCAAATTTCCATTGCATGAGTATTGAAAAAAGACAATATATTAGGGTGTAAAAAGAAAGAAACGAAAAGAAAACACAGAGACACACACGATTCACATGTATTGATGAAATGCATGAGAATAAGCGATGGAGCATCTGGAATGTACCAAGTTGAAGTGTCAAAAATTGTCGGCGAGCTGACGTGGAGGAGGCAATGACTAGGATTTATTACATTGAACTTTCCCACCCTCTCCCATGCGTATACCTTTTGTTTCTCTTGGTGCAAAGTGATGATGTCCTTTTTGGCGTTGCTTCTCATCTTCTTTTTCTATTTATTGTCAAAAATTAGGTTATAATTGTGGAATTTTTATTTTTATTTTTTTGAAAAAATTTAACTTCATTTACACTCAATGAAGGATGAGAATGGAGTAAGATTCATCGATGTTGAGAAGGAAGTGGCTTCATCTCACCTTTTTAATTATAATATATAATATACTTAAATATTTATATTTTGTCTAGTTTAAGCTTAATTATATGTATTTTTTTTATAGATTTATTCTTATATATGTTTTTATATATTCTCATTATCAATTCAATGGTTCTTTGTAATGTTAATCACTTTGTAATTCTACCTATTAACTCTTCCAAAAAATTAAGTGGTTGAAAAAAAAAATATTTTTTTAAAATTTAATTTAATTTTGAAAGTATCTGAAAGTATCTGAAAGTTTTTAAGTTGATACAATACTTAAAACTACCCATAATCATGCCGATTGAGTCTTAACTCGATTGGGATAGGCATTGTTGCCTATGCAAAAGGACGTAGGTTCGAGTGCGTTGAAATACATTAGCCTCCTATTTATGGATTGGAGAAGGATTATGAACAGTTTTAGACATTGTGTCAAATAGAACAAATATGATTAAAACCTGAAAAACTATCTATAACTATCCCAACTCTTAAATAAGAAGATAAACATGTTTCAACATGCTCGAATCCATAAAACTATTACTCCTAAAAAAAAGAAATTTATGAATAATAACTAAATGGGCTGAGAAAAAGTGATCCAATTTTTTTTGTCCCATCACAAACTGTTGACCCGCTTTCTTTGGATTGGAAACCATCCTGCCAAGAGTTAGGTAAAAAGCAAATATCAGCAGGAAAATGTAGCATATATTTCTTGGCCTCTTTTTTACAATTAAGAAATTTTTTTAGACCCATTAATTGACATCGGTATCATTATTAATACAAAAAATATGATTTTAAATATATTTAAATATATTTTATTTTTTTATTTAAGAATTGAAGAAAAATTATGTCTAATTTTAAACATTATAAAAAAAATTAAACATTAGAAGAAAGACATACAAAGAAAATAAAATTTGGTATAATATTTATTTAATTATAAAAAAATCAAAATATATATACACCATAACATGTTTTAAAAAAATAAATTACATGGAATTATTTAATAAAAATGTAGACATGGAGATTGAAATTCATATCGCTGAAAATGGAGAAATAGGAACCTTCTGTAGAATTTGGGACATGTTTGGAAGTGTCAAATCAGTGGAGAATAAGCCAACTCTGTGGTCCACTTTTATTCATTTTGCCAAACACGCCGTTATGCCACGTGTAAAAAGACTGCATGAACTCGAAACCTTCTATGGGAGGGATAGCTATTATAACGTTTAGGTTAGGTTTACAGTACATCAATTTATGTTCCAATTATTATGTAAAATGGAGGCTTTTTTTTTTCTTTATAATTATTTAATTTCTATTTTGATTCTCCTATTTTTTTAGTTTATATGAATAATAAATATCTTTATATTATATTCAAAATATTTTGTTTTTCAACATATTTTGATATCGTTAACATTATAAATGTTATTAGTTAGTAAAAATACTTTATTTTAATTAAAATTATAATGTGAATTTTACGAATTATTGATACGAGTTTTTTTAATTTTAGAATGTCACACTAATAAATTTAATAAATAAATTTAACAATATTAATAGTGACTTAAATTTTTAAACACGAAAAATAAAAATATTAAATTCCTAAAATAAAAATATAAAATTAAATTTTAAATATCTGAAAACTTAAAGCATACTACAATTTAACACAAAGAATAATTAACCAGTGTGAAGCATGGATCAAAAATCTTACTAACATGTAGTAAATTCAATGTCCGAGAGAGTAATGACATTTGAATGATTTTTATATATTAGGATGAAAAATGATCTCTTCCTTTATTTTGTTTCCTCTCACTTTTCTTCTTTATTAAGCGCACTCAAATTCATTTTTTTTTCACTTTTCCTTTCCCTTCTGTTATCCCTCTATTTTTTCACCCAACCAAACACACATTTATTACCCGAGAGAAAAAAATAAATAAGATTTGTGCATTAAATTTATGTCGGTTATTTTAAATATTGATTTTATACTAATTTTATAACCGTGTTTTTTAATATTTCTTAAAAAATATTAATTATGGACAAAAAACAATTTCAAATAATTTAAGTTTTAGCCCCTTATTAATTTTCCACAAAAATTACTTTGAAAGTGTTATTTTTATGAAATGGACGTGGTTGTCAATGCAGAAGGACGTAGGTTTGAGTGCGCTAAAGCGCATTATCCTCCTATTTATGAGTTAAGGAGAAGTTATAGGCAGATTTAAATATTTTGTCAAAAAATAACATATATGATCAAAACTGAGATTCTTAAAAAAATATACTTACAAATTTCGAAGAAGAAATGTGATTATCATTATTTAATTTGGGAACAAAGAAATGTGATTATCATTATTTAATTTGGGAACAAAAATTGTGGTTAATGATAGAAACTTCGTTGTTAATACTTTCGGTTAAATAATGAAATTTGACCACAGTTAAAAGTTCCTCATTTTATCTTTCTCTTTTAGAAATTTAATCTTTTTTATTTTTATGAACTGAATTTTTAGATTTTAAAATGTAAGTTTAACAGTCAAGTTATAAAAATTCTTTTATTAGATCTATATTTATTACGATGTTATTGTATTGGTTATGTGGATACTAAACGGATATTTTTATTCTAAATTATGCCTTTAATAGAATAATTTTAATCAAGATCAAATTATAATTTTTAAGGGGTTAAAGTATAATTTTATCCATATATTAACATATTATTTCATTTTTAAAAGAATAAACTAAAATTTTATCATTTTAAGAAATCAAAGTGTAATTTAATATTATATCAAACTTATAAATTTAGTATTTTTGAAGTAACTACAAAACAATTTTACCATGTAGGAGGAGGCAAAAATTCTGTCAGTAATAAAAATAATTTTCATGAAAATTTATGCCACTAATATTCATAAATGCTAGATCCAAAAAAAGCCCTTAATCCGTGGGTTAAGGATAATTTTGCAGGAAAACACCGACAAAATTGCTTAACATACTCAAATGATGGTCGTTCAAATACATCGCAGGACCATGGTTGAATGGTCACTACAAATTTTCAACTTTATTTTGGCCATTTTCTAAATGTAAGAAATAAAAATTCATATATAATCTTGATGGACATGGATATGAGTGCAAAATAGATTTGGTCGGCATGTAAGATCATAGTTCATTCAACCCCTCAAAAGAATATTACAGATTTACATGTCGGAAAACGAGGGAAATGTTGCCAAAAACCTTAAATTATCGAAATAAATAAATAAATTTGTGATTTAATGGGGTAATTATTTAATTATTATACAAAATAAATAGCATTAAAATTTTATTCCTAATTCGTCTAAACTGGTAATCTTCAAAAAATTGTGTGGTGGGAAATTGTTGATCCGTACAAGTGATGGGTTTTCCACAATGGAAGTTGAAACTCCATTTAAGTGGCTTGTTATTATTCTAATAGGATTGAATTAATTAAGACGGTGCTTAATTAAAACCATAACCCTTTCTTTTTGGTTTAGCTTTTTCTAAATTATTATTTGGGTAAACTGCACCCAAGTTCACTAAATTATTAATATATTATGTTTAGGTCACTCAATTTTAAAAAGTTACAAAGTTGTCATTGAATTATTTAAAAATTTTTTATTTACATCATTGGGTTGTTAAGTTTTTTTTTTTTAAGCTCGGCTAACGAGTTTTAAGCAATGAGTCGATGATCAATACAATGAATTAGTACCCATTGAAGAGTAGAAGAACATACCCTAGATCCAAATCGATCTGATGGTCAATGTCCAATATCGGAGAAGAAAGTTGTTCGGATATTGGTTTGCAGATTCGTGGCATCCACAGTTGTTTCATAAAAAATGGACTGTAAAAAGAGAAAGGGAAATAGAGCTTTCGATTAGTGCAAACGGTGTAAATAGAGAAAACCATATAATAATAATTTTAACAGCTCAGTAACTTAAATGAAAACTTTCAAATAGTTCTTTATCTATTTTGTAACTTTTTAAAATTGAGTGATTAAAATATAAATTTACTAATAATTTAGTGATATGGGGTATAGTTTACCTTATTATTTTTATCATTTCTTTTGAAATAAAATAATTGTTGAGGGAAGACCAGCTCGTTTTCTAAATATCATCCTTTCAAAATTAATCAATCCCTTAATAATCAAAACCCAAAGATAATACCGATTTGTCGAGAGGTCTGATAAACTTTATCCACTTCGCTATTAGAATTAATGAACACATATTGTATAATTAGAAGATGGAAGACCTAAGTGATAAAGCTAAAACAAGCCGTTCAAGTTAAGAACTTCTAATGTACTCATTAGTCAATAACCACTTTTGGTTAAATATTTAATTATAAAACTTGGCAAACATTGAGGTTTCTTGTGCAAATGAAATACCCATTTTCAAGATATCTCCATTTCCCCACAAAATTATTATCTCATTATGTATAAAATATATAAAATAAACTAAAAACACCATAAGAATGAGGTTCATTGTATTTGGGAGAGATGGATCCATTATTGACCTTTTCCAAAATACCTTTAAATATAATTTCATCAATTTACCTTGAAATTTTGTTATTTTATTTTATTGAAGTCTTGATTTATGATAAAATTAAAATTTTGAGAATATTAATGGTTTAAGTTCGAGTTAGAATGAACTAAGTTAATTAGTTCAACTCGAATTTAAATGTTTAAAACCTTAACTTTTATTAATGATACTAAAATTTCGTTAGTATTTAAATTCTATTGTTAGTTATAATTACTTAGTCGGATATTATTTATATCTGTTGACAGGGAGTCGACTCTTAGCTCAAGTAATTCTATGTATGTAAGCATGCTGCCTTTAAGGCTTTAATTGATGGTTCGAGTTACATATCTCATATTGTCACATTTTTCTATAAATCATACACGACTTCGTAAAAATTAGAGACGAAACTTTAATACAAAACCCAGTTATACTCAACCGTGTTAATTTATTTTGAAAGAGCAAGCACGATATTTATAATTCTAGAGAATCAATCGTTTTCCCATTTACTTCTAAGTTAAGTTCAATTGTCACGTTTTAATGTAAATTTTTAAAAAAAGACAAAAACCATGTCTTGGTTTCAAAGCAACAATTTCGACATCCTCCCAAAAGCAAAAGCTGCCGCCAAGCGTACAATGCCGTTAATCAAATGCCATGTAATTACTATATATGATTCTCCGACAAGACCTTTCACCTGACATGTGTCGGCTCCTCCATCAGAACCAAAAATTGATGGGGATACGTGTCCAATCCACCGTGTTTTGACTCGGTATAGCCAACTCATCCTCCTCAGTCAACTCACACACCACTATCTTTATTCATTACATAAACCAACCGCACTACAAATTCGTGATTTGCTTTCCATTTTTATTCTACTTTTTGGTTGCATACGACATTGATTATGACAAAGACAATATATAAAATAAAACAACATGTGTACCATTGAGATGTAATATTAATGTTTAGATTCTTTGTAAGAATCCTCCATGGCATTACCTTGTTAAAAGAGTAGTCAATTTCTCATCTCTTTTTTTTTCTTGCTTGATCTTTTGTTTGAAACTTGCGGAAATTTCTAAGAAATAACATATGGGGATTTTGGTAATGTTGAATTATTGTTTAGCTTCTTCTTTTTTCTCTGCTGGAAGATACTTCAAATTTCGGACCATTTGACTGGGTAATTAATCACTAGTTGTCTGTCGACTTGTCGTCTTCTCTACTTTCTTTTATTTATTTATTTATTTTTGTTATGGATTTGGCCAATCAACAATTTGTATTTGATTCACGCTTTACTACGTAAACAAGTACCGTGTGGAAAAACATTAAAATTAATGGTCCTAACACTCGTGATGAAAGATATTTGTGAGTTCTAACCTTACATTTCATTCCAAAAACAAAAAATATATAAAATCCTTCACTTTTGGTCTAAGGCCCACTTAAAACGGGTTTAATTTTAAGAAATTTCTTTAACATATAAGTTTAGTATGGTGAATTAAATGTTGTCTCAGTTGATATCGTTGTTATTGTAATAATAAAGAGGGTGTGGGTTCAAACGTGTTGAAGTAGATTTTATCTTCTAATTTATGGGCGAGGGGATTTATACGATCATTTGAATGTGGTCTGTATGGCAGTTGAGGATTTTACCAAAAGTGTGTATTTATATACACAAAGGCAAAGTAGGAGGCTAGCAATAGATCTGCTCATGGACCAGGCCACCTATCCCAAAAAATGGGCAAAAATATAGATTCAGAAAATAGGTTTTGATAAATATATAGGCCCAAAAGATAGATTTGGGCAAAAAAATAAAACTCGTTTAAAAAATGGATTGCGTCTAGGGTAAGGCATTTTTGGCTTTGGCCTGACCCAACCTGAATTCACAAAATGACAATTTTTTTTGTTATTGTTGTTTTAATGCTATTTTCTTGTTGTTTTCTCCCTATTTTGCTATCATTTTATTATTATGTTATTATTATTTTGTTGATATTGTTTGGATATTGTATAATGCTTGTTTTATTGTTAATTTTATTATTATTTTAGAGGCATTTGCTTATTAAGTTACATCTATTTTAGCGTTATTTAAGTATACATATTTTTTAAAATTTATTTTCAATTTGTTAGGAAATATTTATTTTAATGTTTCTAGTATTTTTGATGTATTATATATATTTAAAAATTATATAAAAAATTAATGCAGGTGGGCCAGGCCCAAATTTTAATATTTTTATCCAGACTAAGCTTGAGCAAAATTTTTGACCCATTTTTCGGGTTGGCCCAACTCAGCCCATGAACACTTCTAGCTAGCAAGGGCCTTGGTTCCTTCTAAAAATGAAAAATTTTAGCTATCACTCTAAAGACAATAATATTACAAATTAATCAATAGTAAATTTATACTTTGACTCCCAAATCTAAAAAGAAAAAAAATTAGTCCCTTAAAAATAATGAAATTATAAATTAATACATTATAAATTTATATTTTATCTCTTGAAATATTTATAATTCAATTTTCACCTCCTTAAAAATTTTCTAACTATCTCATATATATATATATATATATATATATATATATATATATATTCTTAAATATATCCTAAAATGTTTGAGATCTTGCTAATCTCACTAGTGATTAAATATAAATGAGATAATTGCTTTTATAATAATATCGAGAGAATTATATTTTTAACCTAAAGTCATGTATAAGTTTTCATAGAATTAATTAAAAATAAATCAAGTTGACTAATAGCTAGTTAACCAAAATATTAGCCATAATAATATATAAATTCCTTTTTTCTATTTTTTTTTAGAAAAGTACAGTATTAAGTAATTTCATTAGATAAAACCATAATCAAGAGGAAATAGATATGTTGTGATCTCTTCCCATCAAGTAAGTTCATGACCGAAGTCGATGGGGATCTAAATAAACGTATCAAAGAACTATTTGTATCAGAACATTTAGTCATGTGATTAGCAACACTATTAAGAGCTCTCGGGATATGTCGGATACGAATCTCCCATTTCTAACGCAAAACTTGATGTAACAGCCACAATTTCACTAAACTACTACTAACTCCTTCACCAGGCAAAAGTAATTTTGTGGCAATTTTTTATCCATCATTTGTTTTTCTTCTTGTCTTTTATAGTTCAATGAATCCAAGAACCAATTGCAAATAGGTCGGTTTGGGATGATGTGGATGAATTTAGCACATGCCAAATTATGTGGTTGATGATTCTAACCAATATATTTGACTTGAAAATGAGTTATTTTTTCTTTTTTTCTTTTAAAATTTTGCTTTCATCCATCATTAATGCTTAGAATTTTCGAGATTTACATTCCAATGGTTTGAATGATGAAATTCTTGTAGAAAATTATAAATAATTCATCATCATTTGTAAATATATTATTTTCATCCATGAGCTAAAAATATTACGTCTATAATACAAACTTCCATCATTTATATTTTATTTAATGGACCGTCAATTTTTCTACCCAACTTTGTCACACAATCAATTGATCATATAGCCATATCACATGTTTTGTCAAGCCACATGGTCTTATTGGTAGCATTAGTACTTCTTTTTTCTCATTTTATTGTAAATTTAAATTAACAAATGTATGGAAAGTTTGAAAATTGGAAGAAAAAATTTATAGTAATTATAAAAAACACACACAAAATACTCACATTGCAAATCGAAAAGAGAAATGCCCATATATATATAGTGAGTGTTTGGGGTTTTCCTTTCAATTATTTACATTTAAGGCCTTGTATGGCTATTGGGTAAGCTAACCCAAGATTGCAAGGCTTAAAAAGGTTGGGTTCTGCCTTTTAAAATAGACTACTAATTTTAATTCTAATTATTTTCCTTGCATTCTAATACAATTTTATTAACTTTACCTGTACTATAACGATCCGATATTAGTCGATACCAAAGTGATTTTATATCGAAAATTGATATAATATCAAATAACACTAAAAGCATATCCTTCGCAATACTTTGGAAGTAAAAGTGTTCATAGACTAAATCAGATCAAGTCATTGCATTGTATCAATACCAAATATACTTGTCCAAGTTTGGTGTAGTTCGAAACATAGGCCTTAAATTTTATTGAAATCTGATCATATTTGTAAATTGATAACCCAAATTTATTTAAGTCCTCCCATATATCTATATATATAATTTTATAAAATTAAGTTACAGACAAGAGAAAAGAAATTACATCAATAGGATTTGAACTTGGGTCATTGAGATGTCAGCAAGAGGCTTTAACAACTGCTCCTTTATGCTATTGACTATATATATGGGGAGTGATCTACTTACATCCTGCACGCTTTTGTATCTCTTTGTACGTTTAATATTTTAACGATCCAATTATTAAATTAAAATTCATATATAGTTTTCAAAATTATCTCAAAAATTATTATTATTTTCTTATATAAACTAGGCTTAAGTATTTTTGAAGTAAAGCCCATTGACTAATTTACAGTGTGGGAAGAAAAGAATTATTTTAGGGCCTGATGGACTTGTTTGGTTGAATTTTAGTTTTAAGGGTTAGCTTTGGTAGGTCAATGGGCCTGTCTTCTCCTATTTATTAAATATTTATTTTTAGATCAGAAGTAGAGCATAGAGCAATCAATTTTCATATAATTTTTCATCATTAATTTTATATATTTATAAATCTCTTCAAATAAAAATCTAATTCTTTTAAATTGAAAAAAAAAAAAGAGTTCTCAAAATATTCATAGAAAATCAACATGAATTGATTTAATTGATTGAATTCCTATTTTATATTTTAATAAATTTTAAAAATAAAATTAATTAAAGAGAGAACCAAAGAAACCCAAGTGATCATCCAAATTTGGTCATAAAATTACTCAGTCTGTTACCAAACCCAAACTCTCGGGTAGGTGAGACCATCATAAGCCGCCTACTTTCTCTTCTGGTGTGTCTGCATTCGAGTTTCCCACTCCCCCTTATACCTTGTAAGAACAAAGACAACCCCCCCTTTTATACATCGTTAAAAATGTTGTCTTGAAGGAAAATATTTGCAATTAAGCTGCTAAAAAGACAAAATTCAACAAGGTACTTTTGCTCTCTCCTATCCTTTTCAAATTGTTTTTGATTTTTTTTGGATATAGCTTGTTTTGGGGGGAGGGGGATTTTCTTTGATTTTTCAGCTAGAAAAATTTACTAGCTTGATTGGTTTTTTGGGTAAATTTCAATTATTGGAAACTTGGGTTTTTATGTTTACCTTCTTCTCTTCTAAACCCATCATTTCTTTCTCTCTGATTCCAGGTCAAGCTTTTGCTTTCAGCTGTGAACAAAATATTCTATTTTTTTTTCTTTTAATGATTTGGGGATTGGATAATATGAGTGATTTAATTGGTCTCACGAGTTTAATTTTGTTTTGATTGTTTGATTTACTGTAGAAGATAATTTATGTATAACTTGACTACAAACTGCTTTATCATTTTCATGGTCTACTTTTCATTTTACTTTGATTTTACAAGTTCTGGAACTTGGGTATGTCTTTTCAAGTGTCACTGTTATCACAGATTTGTGTGAAGTGCATAATTCTAGTGGCTTCTGCTACTTTGTTGGATTGAAACTCTTTTGTTCTTTTATGGTTTTTGTTATCATAATATGAGAATTTTTTTCCTCTTTTGTTGAATTCCTTGCTGACTTTCATTAATTAACCTGATAACTTAGTGTTCTTTCTCCGTTTGTTTGGAAGTAAAATATTTTTCGGAAAAGATTTTTAGCCTTTTCCAGTGTTTGTTTGGCTGAAAATATTTTCTTAACGTAAAATCAATTACAAACACGAGAAAAAGAAGCCTTAATTTTGGAAAATGTCTTACCGTTTCTAATTCGGTAAGACATTTTCAGGAAAATTAGACACCGATCTTCCCTTTCCCTTTCCCTTTCCCTTCCCTTTCCCCTTCCCCTCCCCCTATCCTTGACACCTGATCTTCTGCTTGCCATCAGCCAACACCGATTCTCAACACCAGACACCGGCATTCATCAACCTTTTTTCTATGTTTTGATTTCGGAGCAATAATTGAGGGAATCAGAAAATGGAGAAAACTGATGGAATTGGGAAAGAAAATGTAAGCACAGAAGAAAAGCAAAGTTTCAAAGATGAATCAATTTGTGGGTATAATTCGCTTCACCACCTCTTGAGCGCAAATCTCAAGCCTCAACTCTACCAAGTCTTTTCTTTTTCTTTTTTCCCGCTTTCCGGGTTGTAATTTATCTGTCTTCACTTTATTGATTTAATTGGGTATTTTTGTTTTTCTTAATCTGGCCATGCACTGGGCAAAAAATTCCAATCTTTCCTATTATTTTTCTTGCTTATATATATTTATATACTGTAAAAGCAAATTTGATCATGAAAAAGGAAACCCCATTTCAAATTGTCTATTATGAATCGATTGGTTATTGTCATTTTGGTCAGTTTTTGCCACTGAAATGATCATTGCAGTCGATCCTAGAATTTGTAAACAGTTTATCTTATTAACAAGTAACATGTTTTGCCTATTAAAAGTCAAAATCTACTGATCTTATTGCTGGTGAAAGTAACAATCTTTTGGAATTTTGTTATGGTTTACTAATAGGAAGTCAGCCGGTTGCTTCTGGGGCTGAATTGCGGAAAAGCACTTGAAACTATTGTTCCACCTGAATCAGCTAAAGCCCTCTCTTCAAAACATGATTTTGATCTTCAGGTGCCTATTTATTTATCCAACATTACTGCATTATAACGATTCGTTGATATAGAGATCCATCATCTTAGCTCATCAATATTGGAAAACAATAACCACAAGGTTGGCCTGGCTGAAATCGTAATACTCTTATAAAACAATCAAAGGGAAGGAACAATATATGTTTTGGACACTTTAGATATACAAGGCACTACCATGCATTTTGACTGCAACTGAAGATTATGTTAATCTTTAGGCAGGGTTAGCTAATCTATGTCATATATTCTGATATTTGTATGGAATATTTTTCTTCCTCCATTTTCCCCCTTTTCCAGTTTCTAGTTCACACATTTGAACATTTGGTTATAATAGTTCTAATGTATAATTTTAGTACTACCAGGATCTCCTTGAAATATGTTGATTTTCATTCAATCCACTCTTATCTAAGTGGTTGAAAAACATCCCTTTTCTCATTACAAAATTATTCTCTCACCGACATGACCTGAGCATACTTGTAGCTATTATCTCCGTACATTTTTGTCATTTCAATACAAGTATATTGTAGGAGGCAATTATATGTGCTTTTCCATTTCAAATCATTCCAGGCTTACAAATTTTCTGCTGACAAAGAGTTGTTAAGAGAATCCCGGGTAAGGGTGGGTCTTATTCAGAACTCCATTGCTCTCCCAACCACTGCTCCCTTTTCAGACCAGAAAAAAGCTATAGTTGAGAAATTGAGACCAATAATTGATGCTGCTGGTGCTTCAGGAGTCAACATACTATGCTTGCAGGTATGGTCAATTTTATTGATCGATGCATAATATTCTGAAAATGCAAATTAATAAGTCTATGATGCAAGTTCAGGAAGCATGGATGATGCCATTTGCCTTCTGTACACGAGAAAAGAGGTGGTGTGAATTTGCAGAACCTGTTAACGGGGAATCTACACAATTTCTTCAGGAATTTGCACTCAAGTATAACATGGTCATTATAAGCTCAATTCTTGAGAGGGATATAAATCATGGAGAGACTCTGGAATACTGCTGTTATAATTGGAAATCATGGCAACATAATAGGCAAGCACCGTAAGGTAAACGCAGTAGTTTATCTGGGTTTGGGTTTATGTTTCTTGAATTTTTATTGATTTTGCTTAATTGACTGGCTTCTGGCAGAACCATATTCCTAGAGTTGGCGACTTCAATGAGAGCACGTATTATATGGAAGGAAATACCGGGCATCCTGTATTTGAGACTGTTTATGGGAAGATTGCTGTTAATATATGTTACGGAAGGCACCATCCTTTGAATTGGCTAGCTTTTGGTTTGAATGGTGCTGAGATCGTTTTCAACCCATCAGCCACGGTCGGTGAACTTAGTGAACCAATGTGGCCCATTGAGGTTATTCTTTACCCCCATTTCATATAATACGTAACTATCTAAAGATTGGATGTGATACTGATTTAGTAGGGAGTCATCTAATATTACAGGTGCAAGTGACATTTTGATACAGATGTTAGCATTATATCAGTTAATGCCTGCCTACCACCGAACTGTCTTCTACAAGTCGTTTGACATATTATTCCTTTATATTACAGGCACGTAACGCTTCAATAGCAAACAGTTACTTTGTTGGGTCAATCAATCGTGTAGGGACTGAGATTTTCCCCAACCCATTCACCTCAGGGGATGGAAAGCCACAACATCCAGATTTTGGCCATTTCTATGGATCTAGTCATTTTTCAGCACCTGATGCTTCCTGCACACCATCACTCTCCCGTTTTAAGGATGGACTGATGATCTCAGATATGGATCTTAACCTCTGTAGGCAACTGAAAGACAAATGGGGGTTCCGAATGACTGCAAGATATGAGTTATATGCAGATACGCTTGCCAGTTATCTGAAACCAGACTTTGAACCCCAAGTCATCTCTGATCCCTTTTTACATAAGAAGTCTTTTTAAGTACCTGTCTTCTTAAGTTCCAGGTACTAATTGTAGCTCAATGTATGAAGTTAATAAATGGAGATGAAAATAGAAACTGTATTGATATATCATATTGAATCATCCACAAGAACAAGTTCGTTGTGTTTGTGTTTGTTAGTATTTGTGCCCGTTTCTGTTTAATATATAAATTTATTAATATATATATATAAATTTATTAATATATGTAAAAACAGCTTTTTTAGAAAATATTTTCAGAAAATTTGCCAAACAACAGAAAATATTTTATACAAATTCATTCAAATTCTAGAAAAGTAAATCATTTTCAGAAAAGTAAAAGTAAATAATTTTTCAGAAAACATTTTACTGGCAAACAAACGGAGTTAAGTGTCTTTCTCAATGTTGTGAATCATGTATATTGGCCTTTGCATGTTATGATCTACCTTTCTCCTTCAGTTATATGGAGGAGTGAGAGCTTAGGTGGTTCAATGAGAATGGATGCTTGCAATTGCAGGGGTGTTCATTCGGTTAACCGACCGGTTAACCGACCCGAAATTACTATAATCGAATTAACCGACCTTCCAAAAATTTTAACCGTTAACCGAACCGATTTTTTAAAAAAAAAATTTAACCGAACCGAAATTTTTTCGGTTAATAAGGTCGGTTAACCGAATTAACCGAAAATTATGTATTTTTTATTTTTGGTTAAAAATTACCCGAATTAACTGAATTACCCGAATTAACCAAATTACCGAAAAATACCCGAATTACCCGAATTTTTTTATTTTTTATTTTTAAAATTTAAAAAAATTATAAATTATTAAAGTAAATTGGGTTTTAGACTTTAGTAAATTGGGTTGTCTTTTAGTTTTAGTTTTATTGGATTGGGTAATTGGGTAAACTTTAGTTTTAGTTTTATTGGGTTGGGTAATTGAGTTTGGGTTGGGTTGGATAATTTTATTTATTAATTTTTTCGGTTAACCGAAAATTTTCGGTTAACCGACCGGTTTCGAACCGAATTAACCGTTAACCGAAAAATCATAAAAAAATTAACCGACCCCCGACCGAAAAAATTCGGTTAACCGACCGATTAACCGAATTCGGTCGGTTAACCGAATTTTTTCGGTTTTACCCGAATTATGAATGGCCGCCAGATGATCTGTTAATGAAATATCAATATATTTTCGACTTCTTCATTGCGCTTGCTTAGTTCTCAATTCCTTTAGAGCTTATTAACTTGTGGACTTTTACAATGCATACGAGAACCGTGGCCATGGTAATGACGACTGCTGTGGTATCATGTGCAACTGCCTTGATGCTGGTACATATTATTCCTAATGTATTGAGTGTCAAAACCCGAGAATTACTTTTGAGAATTAAGGCCGCCGAGCTCGATAGAGAAATGGGTCTAATTCGTACACAAGAGGAAACATGAGAATTATTTTTCAAAAGTATATATGTAAATATATTTATTGGCATTTATCCAATGGCCTAAGAACGTACTGAACTATTCAAGAATGAATCGAACCACCCTTGCTTGCACCATATCAGCCTCACAAGCCAAGACTAAATCGTAGCAAAGAACAAATGGGAGATTTGCGAACCCTGCCTTGCCAGACGAATTGAATGCCACTCATTTTTATCAACAGCATGTTTAATACTATGTCGTAGACACTCCATCCCAAGGACAAATAGATAGGACAATGAGGATCGTCTTTTGTAATTCCACTTGTCGGTTTGAACTCTTCAGCTAATTGCCTAATCCCCCATTCCATAGCACTTGCATTGAAGAAGATGAGATGCATCGCATAATTAACTGAACACGCAGTCCTAGGAATCTTGCTTAGTTCAAATATCCTCTATCCCGTTGCACTTTATCATCAGTTTTCTCCAAGTCTACCTTGATAGGCATCCACCCAACCTTTGAATAACTTCTTAGGCAATAAGAATATCATCCGTGATGCCTCTACTCGGAATAAAATTAACTTGATTTGGTTCCACTAACTTCAGTATAATCCATTTCAATCTATTAACTATAATCTTAGTAATTAATTTATAAAACATAGTGCACAAATTAATCGAACGAACGATGGTGAGAAAGACTCCAGAGTCTATTGCATATGTTGATTAATGATGTTAGAATTTAGCTACCAAACTTTCTCAATCTTGTGATCTTGAGGGTTTCCAAATACCTTCATATATAGAGGTAATTGCACCAACATCTCCGAATCATGATGTTGATTATAAGTCGGCCTCTAAACTTTAAATCATACTTATTACATCTTCAAACAATCGAGATCATATCATTAGATTCTTCTGTTACTAAAATCGTTTGGCATGTCAAATCTTATATGATATAATTTTAAAAAAATTTTAAAAATAATAATTTTGAGGTTTTCAAAGTTTTTTTATGGAAGCTTTATTATTCACATTTTTTTCAGTTTCTCTTTTCTTTTACTTACTTTTAAAAGTTATGCAGTCATTTATTATTATTATTAAAGAGTAAATTTATGATCCACCATAATTCGGGTAATCACTATTTCAATAAAAAAGTAAAGGCATCCATGAAAAATAAGAAAAGAAAATGTGTATGTTATGATAAATAAAAATCATTAGTAGAATTCTGTATCATTTGTAAACTAAACTAGAAGTTTTGTTCCTCACAACAACCTATTACAAAACCCCTTTCCATAAATTTGTTGTTTCCTTTTGCTTGTTGCACAAGAAACTCAAAAAGAAAATTATTTTGCACCAACTCCTCTATATTTCTTTTAAATCCTCTGGTTTCGCCTGCAATGTAGTGATTCTTTCATGGTCTTCCCCCTTTTTTGGGGGGGTTTATGTTTCCCTGTAATTGGTTGGTAACGAGACACTGTCTTTGTGCTTATATTGCCTCGAAAAGAACTCGATGCTCCAAAAGATCCGATAAAACACTTCTCATTTTATCAAGTGAAACAGGTTTCAATATAATACCATCCATACCGACTCTCATGCAGTTCTCTTTCGTCACCTTGTCTGTATTTCCGGTGAGCGCTACTATTACCGGCCTTTCATGGCGTTTTGTGAATTTCTCATTTATGCGGATTGCGACTTCGTAACCATCCATACCGGGAACACAAACATCCATGAAAACAACCTTGTGCTCATGAGAAACTACACGCAAACACTCTTCACTTGAGCTTACCATCGTTACATCACACCCAAGACGCACAAGAAGCCCCTTAGTCACCATCCGGCTAACCCTGCAATGATGGCATAACAACTCCATGTTCATTCACTTGGCATGGAGGAAAAAAACAGTACTCATAATCGAATTATTCTACATCAGTCCATCAATCGAAAACACCCCATCCCATTTAATGCAACAATTTATCAGCTCAGTGAAAAGCATGTTTTTATCATATGCAAATCATAATGATAGCAGTGTGAATTTACCATTAATGCATATGGAAGAAGCATACATGAAAATAATAAGCAACTAAACAAGCAAGAAACACGAGTACCGGATATATCTTATCATCTGTAACTACAAAATATGATCAAAAACATTAACAAATAAATAGGAATTAACATGAACACGATGAAACTGACCCATTCTCATCCATAACCAGAACTTTAAGCCCGGGAAAAGCTGTTGGACCATGATTTGTTGGTACTTTAGGCATGAAAGGAAGTTTAGGTTCGTTCGACCGTTCCGGGATGCCGAGTTTTACCATGAAGATAGCTGTACATCCCTTACCAAGACCTTCACTCTCGATCCAAATATGTCCCTCCATTAGATTTACAAATCTGATCACATAATAAAGAAGGTAAAACATTAGGCAGATAGCTAAAAAATCAAAAACACCAGTATAGAGGTTGGGCTGAAGCCAATGCACTACAACAATAACCGAGATGCTAACTAAGTGCAGGGAAAAAGTGTACCTCTTACAAATGGCAAGACCTAGACCACTGCCACCAGAATTTCGTGTTGCCGTTGATTGAGTTTGTGCAAATTTGGTAAATAACTTTGGAATATCTTGGGGGCTAATCCCTACACCTGAATCTTTCACCTACACCAGAAGCGAAGAAGCATAAACATTAATCAACCACTAAAGATAAAGCATAATACAACTGGCAACAACAGAACCAACCTGTACACGCAAATAAAAGTGATTATCGCTGGGCACAGGGAAAAATTCAGGGGTCCGAGAATCTCTCAGTAATTCTGATTTTGCGACAAAAGCAGTGATTGAAATGCTGCCCTCCTTTGAAAATTTCACAGCATTACCAACGACATTTAAAATTGTTTGCATCAGGCGCTTCTCATCACCAATGGCATATTCAGGCAAGTCCGGAGCCAAATTTAATGAAACATGAAGCTTTTTAACAGATGCAATGGGCTTGATCAAGTTAAGGACCTACAACACAATAAAACCATGTTACTATAATGAAAAAACACCGAGCAGCAATTTTAAAAATTTTCCAGAAGCCAAAGAATGAAATTCTACCTCTCTGAATACGGCAAAAAGGTTAAAAGTTCCAAGGTCTAGTTGAAGGCTGCCATCTTCCAGCCTCGAAAGATCCAATACATCATTTATTAGAGTTGAAAGAAGGTTACTACTCTTGAGAATCGTTTCAACCATCAGACGTTGTTCAGGTGTTAACTCGGTTTCCTGCAGTAAAGAAGATAGAGCAATAATAGCATGCATTGGGGTTCTCATCTCGTGATTCATAACAGCCAAGAAATCATTTCGAGCACGGATTGCCGTCTCTGCTTCTCTTCTGGCAAGGTCAAGTGCAACATTCTGCTCCATAAGAAGATCCCTAGCCCTCATTGACTCTTCTAAAATTGCAGCATGTGAAAGAGCAACGGCCACCTGATTCATTATACAAATGTACAAATCAAGTGCTTTTAGCAACATTGATATCTGGACCATATGCAACAATCTAAGAGCGACAAACTTAGTTACCTGATCAGCAACTACTTCAACAAGCTCCAGTTCGTGGACATGCCATTGCCTTGCACTATCAGAAGGGAGCATCAAAACCATCAAAGCATATCGTTTTGTTGAAAGTTCCGGCCAATCGTTAATTTGGAAGTTAGAGAGATGCAGGAGTGGGACACGAACAGCAACCACCTCCCCAGGCATGTACTTCCCTGCGGGGCGTATTCGCGCCACGGGACATTTTGGGGATATTTTTACTGCATGACTGCTACTAAATACCTGATTGATCACAGGAAGATGGATTGGTACAGTATACCCAACTGGATTCTGTTGACGAAGAGTGTATGAAAGTTGGAGCTCAAGTCCAGTACGTGTTGGCATCCACAGGGCACATTCTTCTAGTGCCAAAGTTCGACCCAATTCAACAAGAGTGGTTTTTAATATTGTATGTCTATCCAAAGTGCTTCTGATCTCATGTGTAAGCATCCTGACATGTCGACCTGTTTCCTCTTGTGTACGAATTAGACCCATTTCTCTATCGAGCTCGGCGGCCTTATTTTTCAAAAATAATTCTCGGGTTTTAACACTCAATAAATCAGGAATAATATGCACCAGCATCAAGGCAGTTGCACACGATACCACAGCAGTAAAAACCTTAGCAGTCGTCATTACCATAGCCACAGTTCTCGTATGCATTGTAAAAGTCCACAAGTTAATAAGATGCGTTGCACCACAAAGTACTATAAAGGCACCAAATTGCACAAGTACCCATCTATACGGAAACACGGCAGATTTCTTCACAAAGTATATAAGCTCTAAAGGAATTGAGAAATAAGCAAGCGCAATGAAGAAGTCGGAAATATATTGATATTTCATTAACAGATCATCTGGTGGCCATTGCGGCTCAATACAGTTGCAAGAATCCATTCTGATTGAATCACCTAGGCTCTCACTTCTTCTTCATATACCTGAAGGAGAAAGGTAGATCATAACATGCAAAGAACAATATGCATGATTAACAACATTGAGAAAGACATTTAGATTCTGCAATACCTAACAATTACATACACTAAGTTATCAGATTAATCAAAGAAAGTCGGCAACAAATTCAACAGAAAAGGAAAACAATTTCTCATACTATGATAGCAAAACCATAAAAGAACAAAAGAGGTTCAATCCAACAAACTAGCAGAAGCCACTAGAATTATGCACTTCACACAAATCTGTGATAACAGTGACACTTGAAATGACATACCCAAGTTCTAGAACTTGTAAAATCAAAGTAAAATGAAAAGAAGACCATGAAAACGATAAAGCAGTTTGTAGTCAAGTAATACATAAATATCTTCTACAGTAAATCAAACAACCAAAACAAAATTACACTCGTGAGACCAATTAAATCACTCATATTATCCAATCCCCAAATCATTAAAAGAAAAAATAGAATCTTTTGTTCACAGCTGAAAGCAAAAGCTTGACCTGGAACCAGAGAGAAAGAAATGGTGGGTTTGGAAGAGAAGAAGGGAAACATAAAAACCCAAGTTTCCAATAATTGAAACTTACCCAAAAAACCAATCAAGCTAGTAAATTTTACTAGCTGAAAAATCAAAGAAAATTCCCCCCCCCCTTTCCAAAAAAAAACCAAAAACAATTTGAAAAGGATAGGAGAGAGCAAAAGTACCTTGTTGAATTTTGTCTTTTTAGCAGCTTAATTGCAAATATTTTCCTTCAAGACAACATTTTTAACGATCTATAAAAGGGGGGGTTGTCTTTGTTCTTACAAGGTATAAGGGGGAGTGGGAAACTCGAATGTAGACAGAGCAGAAAAGAAAGTAGGCGGCTTATGATGATCTCACTTACCCGTGAGATTGGGTTTGGTAACAGACGAACTAATCAAGTCCGTTTCGACCTTTTGAGTTATTACTTGATCATTAATGGTGTGGGACTCAATGAGGTCATGATGTATGGCTGAGATTATGTTAGAGTTTCACAGATGGGTGAGGATAGGGTGTTGAAATCTTCCCCCTAAAAAGGGAAATGGGGACCCAATTTGGATGACAACTTGTGTTTCTTTGGCTTTCCTTTTTTGGAGTTTTTTTCTTTTTGAAATTATTTCTCTCCTTACATCATTTTCCTTTATTGGAAAAAGTCTAGGGAAAGAAGGTTATCTTCCTTCTTAGTTAGATATATTATCGGTCCTTAAAAGATTAAAAAATAATATATTTAAATAATTCACGGAAAAATAAATATCGATGAGACTCATTAAAATAAAAATAGATATTCAATTTTGTAATTTAATAGAATTAGAGAGATTTATGATATATATATATATATATGTGGTTAATGATGAAATTTTATATCAATACACGTAAAAATTCGTAATTTTAATTATTAATTCAAAATTGATTGCTATATGCTTTTGAATTAAAACAAAAATAATAGCTTTCAAAAAATAAATAATAAAATACTTAGTAAATAGGAGAGAGAGGCCCATTGACCTAGCAAATCTAACCCATAAAACTAGTATTCAACCCAACAAGCCCTAAAATAAACCTTTTCTTTATATAAGAATATATTGATAATAGGCCCAATTTATACTTAATTTTGATAATTTTAAGTTTATTATATAATTTTTTTTATTAGTTGCAAAAGTAAGATTGGAAAGTTAAGAAAAGTCATTGATTCGGGTTGTCGTAAAAGTTTGAGCTGGCGAACCAATTGAAGGACTAAGATACAATTCCGATATCGAATCGTAAGATTTAAACCTACACTTAAAAACCTTCATTCTGGTATTTTTTATTTCTCCAGTTTAAGAGATAGGCATCATCGTCTCAGAAAGTTTTATTAGAACAAAGTCAAAAAGAGCTAGTTGATTCGATGTTGATAGATATACAATTGGAAGTACCGAGTCGATTGTCTATCGTATTCGGTCTACCGTAGAATACATTAGCATGTCCAATTAAGTAGTTGGTTGGATCCATTAAGGAAAATAGCAATTGGATCTAAATGACCTGCGCGGTTGAGGCTGTTGGTTCGAGTTGGATCCTTCTAGTGCACAAAGCTACCAAAGAGCTAAATCGTTGACACATGTTTCATGGTTGTTCATTCAGTAAGGGTTAGTTGTTGGACATTCCCACAATTAATTTACATATGGAAAGGTTGGTGGTCTAAGGCATCCTCAATCACTAAAACTAACTTATCGATTGAAAGAGATAATTTGTTATCAAGGATAGGTTCGAACCAAAGCAAAATCAAGCCTAAAGCTAGAATTTCATCATATGGGTTTATTTAATTAAATTTTGTTTTTGCTTATTTTTACAATTATTTTGATTTTATTTATTTTTAATTTTATCATATTTAAATTTCCTTTTAATTTTTGCACAGACCGTCACACGTCGTGGGCATATAGCTGCCTAAACATGTAATCTAGTTGGACCAAACAACAATTTTAGATATCTCAGTCTCTGTAGGATTGACCCTACTTCATATACTACTATTTATTTATTGTTTAGGCGTAGTAAATTATTATTTTTGATGGATTTGACACTCATCATTAGGGGTGAGCATTCGATCGAATCGAATCGAATCGAATCGAATCGAAAATTTTCGAGTTAATCGAGTTTTCGAATCTCATTTTATCATCCTAACTTTATTTGAAGTTTTCTCGAATCGAGTTGAGTGAGATGGAATTCGAATCGAATCGAATCGAATATATTTGTTCGAGTTAAATTTTAAAAAATAATTTTGGGTTCTTGTAACCATTGTCACCCATCGTAATAAAATTTGTCCACCTTAATCAAATTTTTATTAACTTTCATCACCTCATAATTTATTTATTAATTTTTTATATCTTGGTTAGCTTATTTGTTTGCTTAGTTGTTTCAATTATCTTGGATTCTTGTCACTATGTATTTTGGAATTAAAATATATTAAATATAAAATGTGATTTTTAATAAAATTTATTTTAAAATAAAATTTGAAATTGATACCAATATAAAATTTTAACACGAATATTTTATGGCATAATTAAGAATTCAATTTTAATATAAATATTCAATATGACTAAACAATTCAATAATATAAATAATATAAAATGTGAAATTTAATTTAATAATATAAATAGTATATATAAATAAAATTATTACTATTTATGTTTAGTGATTTTTTTTGGATAATTTTGATTTTTTATTTGAGAGTAAAGGGTGAGAAGTAAAAGTTTAGGGGGAAAATAAAAAGTTTTGGGGAATAAAAGTTTGAGGGAAAGTAAATAGGGGGAGTAAAATTTTGGAGGGAAAATATTAAAAAAATTGGAGGGGGAGGGTTTGGGGTAGATGGGAGGTGGGATGGGAAGAGAATAAAAGTTTTAGGGGAAAAGTGGGAGGGAGTAAAAATTTTGGGGGAAAATAAAAAGTTTTGAGGGTTTTTGAGAGTAAAATTTTGAAAAAAAATGAATGGAAGAGTAAAATTTTGGTGGGAAATGGATTTTGGGTAGATTGGGGGTTGGGAGGAGGAGTAAAATTTTGGGGAAAAGTGGGAAGGAGTAAAAGTTTTGAGGGAAAAGTAAAAAAGTTTGGGAGTTTGGGGTAAAACTGTAAAATATTATAGTTTGATATTCGAATTATTCGAATTATTCGAATTCGAAAACTCAACTCGATTCGAACTCGAAATTGAAAAAAATTGAGTTGATTGAATAACTCGATTAACTCAAATAACTCGATTCGTTTAACTCGAAATTCGAATTTTTTTTCGATTTTTTCGAGTCGAATCGAATTTTGCTCACCCCTACTCATCATGTAACAACCAGATAGTCACAAGTGTCGGAAAGTGCATTTCCGAAACTTCGTTACCGTAAATCGGACTCGTAAATATTTATTAAAAAATATTTACGAAGTTAGTTGTGTAGTTAAATAGGTTTTGGTTAAGTGAATTTGCATGAATTAAAAGTAATTAGGTATAATGACTAAATTACATATAAGGTGAAAGTTGAATTATAAATTAAAGAAACAATTTTGCCATAGTTTATAAATGAGGCAGTAAGGGTGAAATTATTATAAAATTTTAAGTTAAAATATATATTATAATATGTTACTTAATAATTAAGTATATATATTATATTATAATAATAAAACAAATAAATAAAAGAAAAAGAAAGAAAAAAGAAGAGAAAACCAAAACGAAGCAGAAAGAAAAATAAAGAAAAGGGAGAAAGAAGGAGACGATGGGCTTTAGGGTTTCAAAATTTTCAAGTTCAATTGGTTAGTTAATTTAGCCCATTTTTCTTGTAATTTTTATGTTTTTGGAATTCCAATGTTAAATACTACCTGAACCATGTCGAAATTTTAGAAATTATTGAGTTTTTAAGTGTTGTCTATGTTGAATAATTTTAGAATTAGGGATTAAATTGATAGATTTTAAGTTAGAAATGAAAAAGGATTGAATTGTAGAATAAATTGTAAATTTTGAGTAATAAGGGCTAAATTGTGAAATTTTGAAATGTAGAGATTTAAGTGAAAATAGGGAGTTAAATTTAGTTTAAAGTGAAAATTAAATGAAAATATAGAATTAAATGTGAAGAAATATAGTTAGTCTCAGTTTAAGAACTAAATTGGAATTTAGACAAATATTGATTAAAAATTAAAATATTCAATATGAAATTGAATTGTGTTGTATTGATGAATTTTAATTGTTTTAATTCCGTAGCTAACGTTGTACCGAAATCCTTTACTAAAAAGGGGAAAGATAAAGTCGATGGGGAATAGTTCGGAATTTCTGATTTGTACTTCTATAATCCGGAACTAGTTATTAAATGTTGTATTTTTGATTTAATGCATATGGTAAGTGTTGAGGTGAGTATTTGACACTTTGACATTGAATTGAATTAAAGTTGATTGAATGGATTGAATTGATATATATATTATGAATGTATTGATTATTGAATTGAAATGAATATGTATATATATATATGTGTGCAAATATGATAATTGAATTTTGGTTGTATTTGGAAAGTGAAATTAAACCCTATTAATTGTATCGGGCTGAGTCGGATATAGATGGCATGCCATAGGATTGGAAGAATTCAATGATATTTTTGAGTTTGAGTTTATGAGACACTGGGTGTCAATCTATCACTTCAGATTTATTCGATGAGGCACTAGGTGCCAATTTACTTCGGTTTAACTGATGAGGCACTGGGTGTCAATTTACTGCTTCGAATTATCTGATGAGGCACTAGGTGCCAAATTGGTGTGTTTGGTTGGATCTGTGTATTCGTCCGAGTCCGAATCGTGTTAATAGGGGTAAATAAATAATGAAGTTCTATAATTGATATTGAAATGACATGGTATGAGAAATGGAAGTGATATAGTGGATTAAAAATAGAATGTGAAATATGTTGTAAATACATGGAATATATGAGTTATATACTCATGAATTGAATATGGAATGGATAATGCCATTGTTTAAATGAAATGTAAAACGGATTGTGAAAAGCTATTTATATAGCAAGTATGAGAATTGGGATAATTGTGAAACAAATGAAATATGATATGCTATTGTGTATGAATTCAAAGAGTTGGCATATGGTAGTTGTGATTTTTAAATAATATTAATATGTTTTTATATTTCAAATATACATTTGTAATCTTTTATCTTTAAATATTTAGATTATAGAAACACCACTGAGTTTTACTAAGCGTACGGTTTTTATTTTCTGTGGCAGATCAGGTACTTCAATTTTGATCGCCGATCCAGCATCCAACAACGATCCCAAACTCAAATGTGGTGATGTTTATCCTTAGTGTCGGCATGTACCTAGGGTGTCTAAATAATAGTTATTTTGTGGTTTGATTGTAAATGAGGTTATAAGTTTAATATTGGTTGGTATATACATATGAATATGTGTTTGTGTTTGAGGCTTATTTATGGCATGTTAAATTGATGTTTTAGTGTTCATAAACTAGGAAAAATAGATTAAATTAGGTCTGTCTATAATTTGGACTTGAATAATGCTTTGATGATATAAATGTGGTACCAATGAGGGTACATTGGTTAGACACCTAGGATGATTGTTTTGACATGATTTGAATGTGTTTGATTGTGTTTTGAACTGGTTAAACGAATGATTTTTGAATTATTTAGTGTCCAAGCTTGCAGGGAAGGGTAAACTTGTTGTTTAAGGTACATTTTGAGTCCATATGGCCAGACACATGGGCATGTGACTGAGCCGTGTAAGACACACGGCTTGCATACGGGCGTGCGACGCCATTTCGAAAAGGTACACAATCTGGCACACGAGCGTGTGGCTTGGCCGTGTGAGCCAAGTCAGAGAGTTACACGAGTACAAACACGGGCTGGGACACGATCGTGTGTCCCTATTTCGAATGCCAACACGGTCTAAGACATGGGCGTGTCTCCTGACCGTGTGAGTCACACGGCCTGACCACACGGCCGTGTGAACCCTACAGCTTTGAAAATTTTTAATGTATTTCGAAAAATTTCCTAAGTTTTCGAATTAGTCCCAACTTGTTTCTAACACGTATTTTGGGCCTCGAGGGCTCAAATAAAGGAACAACATATATGAGTTTGAGTGGTTTATGACTTGAATATTATGTTATATGAAATGTTGAAATTTCTATCTGTTTGATCTGTAAACTCTGGTAATGCTCCAAAACCCGGTTCCAACGAGAGATACGAGTTGGGGGTGTTACACATCAAATTTTAACGCAGTTTTTGAGGATTGGCAATAATCTAATTTTGTTTTTTTCTTAATGATCGGGTCAAAATTAAGAGAACCACTAGAATTTGATCTCGGAATCAAGAAAACTTCCTGAATGTTACGAAGAGAAGTAATAAGATGCGGTAAAAAACTAGAAGGGTCTAAAACGTCAACGATAAAATTAGAGATGAAAATACAATAGTGACAGAGGTTGCTAACGCCACCGTATGCCACCCCTAGTCGACCCCTACTCTTGCTTATTCAACAGCACCAACAACCCTCACACACAATTGTCGCACCTTCCAAAACCACCCAACATCTCCATTCCTCAAGTCACAAACCCTTCGTTGAACACACACACCACAGCTACCTCTACCCCTCAACATAACCTCCTTCGCCGTACTTTCCCCCAACCCGAAAAACACCCCTAAATCGACCGTACCCTCAACCGACATTGAACGAAACCTGTTCTATACCAATCCAACCCTTAACCGACGTCGAACAAAATTTCTTCCATATCGACTCTCGTCGAACAAAACCACCTTCATATCGATGCTCGTCGATCGAAACAGAAACCACACCACCACCGTGGTTAGAACCTGTAATCGAGTCATTCAGGAATCATCGTCCGTTATCAACAATTGGCGCCACCACTTTTTGGCACCTCCAATCATTAACATCGATGATGACAACCTGACACCACCACCTCAAACCCACCCTACAACCTCCCACCAGGAAATCAAACCTCTTCGACACTGTCGCTCGCCATCCTAAGATAGAAGTTTGACACCATTTAGTGTCATTCCATCTTTTGTCAACCCAATTGACTCGGATGATAATGGGTATTCCACACCAGATATGCCACCCTCACCACTCCGCCTTATGTTCAATGCCAAACCATCTGACCAAGTCGACCCGACAGAAATGTATGACGCAGCCCTATCTAGCACTTGCGAGCTACCCAACACACAGAAGCATGAACAAGCAACACATGCAACCACTACACAGTTGTGCAAATAGTAGCAACTGCCACGCTCGTTGAATCCAGAATCGGTGCAATCTACCCACTAAAATACTAATGCCATTGATATGCCAAGCCCAGTAACCAACGACCATGAACCGTATTTTCAACCACCTACAGGCCATGAACAAAACCGACGAGGCCGCACGTTCATGATGCCTCTAGAGAATCGGTTCCAAGGCCACTTAATGTTCACAAATAGAGAGCATCGGTCATGCTATGACCAAATCCATTGTTGACCTATCATTAAGAAAACGAACCAATGGCATAGACCTATCATTAAGAAAACGACATCAACCAAATACCACTTATCAAAACGGACCCTATGGCATGTCAACTATACTAGTGACTCTATCCAACAACATTAATAAGATAAATACCATTATTAATTATCATGCAATACCAAGTAAGCATATACATATACAATCACAAACCAACTATCATTATCACATTGTTAGGTATATACGCACCTTTCAAACATAATCCTATAAATATTTTACTATTTTCGACCATTTAACAAGTCAAACGTATACATTTAGATATTTAACAAACTCGATTTATGATAGCACAAAACCAAAGTATCTATTCATTGACAACTTTGGATTTTCTTTTGTCCCGAGATGGTCCTACATCGTCTTTAGCTACGAAATTAAATTCGAATAGAAAAATTCATCAATCACACAACTCAACACATTATAGACATAAATGCATTTTATTCATTTTAGTCCCTATAAGCTCTAATATAAGAAATGACCATAACATTCGGTTTTCTTTATCAAATTGAAAACCGATTTCATATTTCTAAACTAGGAACTTCTAACTTTCAATTCATGATATAATTTTCTAACAACTTTCAATTTATTTGATTTGGTCCCTAATTTTACATAATTATTCAAGTAATCCAAATTTGTTATAAGCTTGATTCACTACTATCTATAACATTTTATAACATGATCTTACACAATTTAATTAATTCCATTCATGCATGAACCTTAAGCTAACTACATCAATGGTTTTAAAGCTATTTAACTATGAAATCCAAATTAAAATTTATTAATTCTTAAATTTACTACATGGGCTTTCATTGCCTAACATTATTCATTAGAAATTCAACTAAAATTTGAAAAAAAAAAATCTTACCACCTTAGCCATGGAAGGTCACGGCAATGGAGAGAAGAAGAACATGAAATTTTCTTCTTCTTTTTTTCTTTCTTAGTGGACGGCGAGGAAGAAGAAAGAATGAAGTTTTGATTTTATTTTTACTTTCTCTTTCCCACTAACTTTGCTTATATACCTAGATTAGTGATAGGTTTAAATTTAATTAATTAACATAAAACCATTATATTATTTAAACCACATTAAAAATGGTGAGTGGATTTAATCATATCATTCCACTATCTTAAATTTATTTTGGTCTAATTATTTTATAGTCCCTAGTTTAATTTCTAACTAGATCCTTTTTTCATTTACTAAATTAAAACTTAATAATAATAATACTACTTTTACAGTTTAGTCCCTACACCATAAATACTAATTGTTTCTAATTTAATCTTATTTAGTAATCCAACCCACAATTCCATCCTGAAACTGAATTTTGTAATGTTATTATTAGGCGGTAAATTGTGCCAAGGTGACACAAAATATGGGTACCAAAAGTCGTTTTCGAAGAATTGGGAATTACAAAAGAAAGCTAATTCTAAAAAAAAAAAAAATCAATGTAATTTCTATTTAGTCCAATGAAAAGTACAAATCAAGGGAAAACAATTTTGTTTTTTTTTTCCCAATATTAAAGTCCATATTCAAATTAAAAGTAAAAGAAGGAAACTTGGTCCAATTAAGGCTCTCACTTTATATGTTTAAATCTACATATTTTAATTAAAATTGTGAACCACATGTTCTGTACCTAATTTAACAAATGATTACTATATATTATAATAACTTGAATTTTGTTGTGTAGAAATAGGAAAATATAAAATACGAATTTTAGTAAAGCAATTCCAAATTGAAATTATATAAAATGGTCTAACATGTGCAACATCTCAAATATTAGATCTCTTCAATCTCTATAATTTATTTCAGGTTTATTCAACTCAAAACCATTCAAATATTATTTGAATTTGACTTTGAATTTTTCTTAAAATGAAAATGGATCTAATATTTACATTTTTCAATTATTCAATTCAAATCCGAATTAAATACGATTATTCGTTAGATATTCTAATTTTTTTGAGGCATCCACATGTATACCACATCAATAAAATTTTGAGATAATTTGACTAATCATATAAGTTCAATGGCTAAAAATTAAATAATTTTGTTTTTGTAAAATTGAAGGATGAAATAGGAGTTATACCATTATAAACCACTTTATTGAAGATTATTAGCTTGTCATTTTGTGAACATAACTGAAGGCAAAAATAAATAATAAAAGAATTATATATAATATTTCTAACTAACATCCTTGGGATACGCAAACTATAATATAACATATGAACACTAGCTTTTAATTAAATAACATATAATAATAGAATAATTGAAAGTTACATACCCCAAAATCCCAATTCTAACTACCATAATTTTATATATGAATATTAATTTGATATATAAATTTTGATTCGTATATACATAATGGTTTATATGCATATATAAAATTTTGATTTCGATTTAATTATACACATTTAAATAAATAAATAAATACATATATTTATTTTTATATTGAATTAATGTAATTGTTTGTACGTGTAATATATCAACGGCCGCTTCCCTCCGCATTTCATCAAGTGGTCATGCTAAAGACATAAATAGTCATAGATAATTGTGAGATACAATCCTTTCGAATGGGATAAGAGGATTCCTACTATTATTTAGTATTCTACTACTCTCTTTTTTTCCCTTAATTGAAGCAATAATTGGAAAATAAAACAACAAGTATAAAAATGAGTAATTACCCCCCAGTAGAGACTGTTACGATTCAATTCAACATTTTGTTTGTTCGGGTTTGATTGTATCATAGCTCTATAATTAATTTGAATTAGGTTTATCGTTGGATGAATTGCATTGTTGATATTAACCCCAAAAAAGAAATGGTAGGTACAGCTAGTCCGTGAACAGCCAACTATCGCACTGTCAAAATTGGATAGGTTCGATCTATGGTCATTGGGTCCTCCTAAAAAGATCTATTAAATTCATTGAGTTGTTCCAAAGAATCAAAACAGCCAGTTATTAATGGAATTCATTGTCGGCTCTCTGTAAAATACTCACTCATTTGGACGAGGGCTTCCAAACATATCATAAACTAAATCTGTGCTAACGAATAACCAACCCGATATAAATAGGGAAGGTATGGTAATACTATGAATGATCCAGTATCGAATACGGATAATAATATTAGTAAAATAGTACAAATTTGATAACATTATTAATGATTTATCTTTTTTAATTTTAAATTATTATATTAAGCATTTTTAATCAATAATGGTTTATTATATATTTAGTGATGTATATATATATCTTTAAATATTGGGATAATTTAAATAAATAAGATAAATGCGTCACCTTTAGTTACACTTTACTGTCAACAATAAAAAGTGGAATAATATTGTTTTTGTAAAAAGAAAAATTAAAATAGACCTTTATTGGAGCATTGGAATTTCAAGACAAACATCACCATTACTTTAAGGTAACCAAATTGTCAAATACACCAAAATTACAATAAATAATTTCTTCTCCACATTAGACCAAGCACTAAATACATCACAATAATTACAACCTATTTTTTTAATTTATTAAATTTATAACATTAAAGAAAACAATTACACCCATTTTTTTCGAAAATAAAATTTTAAATGCACCATTTTGATGTGAAAAAGTATGTATTAATTTGGTGAAATGCTTTTGTAGTCATTATTTACTGGTACAACTACAATGAAAATACAAGTAGGGTATAATTATAGTACAATCATAAGCATAACCAAAGGTGTAAATACATACTCGGGCAACAATAAAGCAGAGTCAAATGATTGCAACGTATAGATAAACGAATAATCGAAATAAGTTAAACAAAATCTAGTCATTGAATTAAGCCCACACATGACAATTTCGTATAGTGATGGGACTAAAGACCCACACATGACAATTGAGTCACGGTTAGCCCCCCTCCAAATGCAGATAGAGGCCTCCTCAAGTGCAAATGGAAGCTATTAAGTGCTTAGGGAGCCCCCCCCCCCTCAGGCATAACAAATCCGAAACATGGCCTACTCGAGAGAGAAGAGTCCAAATGTTCCCAAAATGTGGTTGGTAATTCTAAAATGAGTTGGAAGAGCCTAAAAGTCTTAGAAAAATCCGGAAGCCTAAGGAAAGGATTGGAATCGAGTAAAACATTCCGAAAGCTCTAAAATAATCCAGGTTATGATAGACATGTATACAATTGTACATCATTCTATAGATATGGCCTAGGTTGCCTGTTGTAAATAATCATTAATTGTAGGATCGAAGGGACTTGACCTATAAATAGGAGTCACCTCTCTCTTCTTTGTACAACATGCATACTTGAGCAGTAACACTTCTAGCACGGGTCTGTTATTACTAGCTTTCTTGGTTTCGAGTTGGATAAAAAGCTTAAACATATGTTAACATAAGACTTGAGTCTAAGGTCATATGTCTAAAGCTGCACTAATATATTGACAGAGTTAAAGTCTCAGTATGTAACAATTATGCATGGTAGTTACAAGTTCTATAAGATAAAAGTAAGGTAATTAATTATCAAAAATACTCATTTGTATAACATTCCATGCTTGAATAATAGATTTTTATTGTTCTCATTGTTGTTAATCCTCGAGTTTAATATCGCACATTGGCAAAGTTAAAATCTCTAGTATTTTTTGAGTTGTTCTTATTCGAGTTTAATACCATACGTTGGTAAAGTTAAAATGTACACGTGACAAATACATTTTCCGTTTGTTTAAGTAAAATAATCACAAAATTACAAATAATTAAATTAAAAAATACATGAGAGAAAAATATTAAATATTTAATCCAAATTTAAAAACTAAGCTAATTAATTAACATAAATAAAAAATTATAAAAGATTTTTGTTTGATTTTGTTTGAAAAAATTTCAAAGTTAAAATATTTTAAAATATTGAACTTTTAAAATGAAAATATGTAATCTTAACTACCCAGAAAAGTAGGAGTTGAATATGATCACACACAAAATCCGACATAAAATTTGTTAATAAGTTGATAATTAATTAAATTAAAAATAAAAATTTGTTTTAACTTTTTACATAGTTTCAAATTTTAAAATCTATTTTAAAATTAATTAATTATATTTTAAAAAAACAATCTGGTTCTAAGAATAAGGATAATATACAAACTAACTGAAAATATTATATTTTAAACAAAAATATTAAAAAAGAATGGTCTGTTCTTTTCTCTATGTTTTCCGTTTTGTTTGATCATGGATATCATTTCTACCATTTCCACCAAAAACCCTAATTTTTTCCTTCTCTCTCGATTTTTTTTTAATTTGAAATATTTGTCAATTTAATTAGATCACAAAAAAGAAAAAAATGCATTTTCTCCTTTATTTACATTTCTAGTCCAATGGGTATGTATTATTAGGCATCAACCATCTTAATTGTTATTCTCTAAAGCTCTCAACTTCTTTTTGCTCTGTAGTAAGAAAGGAGGAAGATATAAAGGGAATAAATTTACAAAATCAAATTGCCATTTTCCTCTGATTGTTTTCTTTTTTATTTTTCCTTGTGGGGTTGGGGTTTTCATTCTATGGCTGCAGTTGCTGACAAGTCAGGTGAGGCAGCGCTAGTAGCCGCAGCTGCTAATGACAAGAACAGTTTGGTGGTGGAAACACCCAAATCAGAATCAAAGGAATTCAATGTCCAAAACCTGGTTGATATGTTCACAAAGTTGAATCCTTTGGCCAAAGAATTTTTCCCATCTTCTTATCAACAAAATCAGACCAAAAATGATGGCAAATTTAATCAGGTGCCTGTTGGTAACAAATCAGTTGGAAATGAGAATTTCTCCAACAGAAGGGTATTCTTTTTCCTTCAATTGAATTGCATTTTTTGCTTAATTCTATGTTCTTAATTATGGGTGTTCGCTCATTTTTATTTGTTGTTTTTTGGTAATGTTCATCTTTTTCCGTCAGGGTTTTGGGTTTGATATGATTTTGATTGCATAGCTAATCCAAATTGGTTTAAACTTGTTGTCTGATTCCTGTCTTTGCTTATCCAATTCTTCATTTTGAACTGGTTTTTGATTAATTTTCCCCCCTTTGGATTGATGCTGTTTTGTTTTGTTAACATTTATTATTGTTTAATTTTTTAATTTGATTGACATTTATACAATTAGAGTTAGTTTTTCTTCCTCTGCTTGTCATATTAGTTTTTCTTCCTCTGCTTGTCATATCTGGGGATTAAGTTAAACTCAATATTGACATGTACTTGTATTGCATTTGTTCTTTAGTTTCCCTTGGTTACATTTGGTAAATGGTTATAGTTGTGTTTTTCAGAGGAGAAATAACTCCAACCAAGGTAGAAGAAGGCTTAATGGTAAAGCTTTTCGAGCTCAACGAGATGATAGTATTAGGCAAACAGTATATGTTTCTGATATTGATCAGAATGTAAGTTTTAAAGGTGATTCTCTTTTTTTTTTTTTTTCGGTCTCATTATGATTTGGCGAAGTCACTTGTAAAATTCATTTCTTTCAGGTTACTGAAGAGCAACTTGCTGGCTTATTTAGTAATTGTGGACAAGTAAGTTAAAATGCCGGCTTTAAAGTTTTTGTTATAATGTTGCTTTATCATCTCGATGATTTGATCTATTGAGATCTCTCTGTGATATTTGCAAGATTCCGTGTTTCCCATTTTTTTTTATCTTATTTAGGCATGGTTCTTCATTTATAGCCTAAATAAAATGCCAAGTTTCTGAAGTGGTTTGGAAATTATTGTTGAAGGTTGTTGATTGCCGAGTTTGTGGTGATCCACATTCAGTTCTTCGGTTTGCATTTGTGGAATTCGCAGATGAAGGTCAGTAGCTTTTATCAACTGAATATGAACCTTTTGTTTTAAAAATCAATGTACATTTATTTACATGTAATGTTTTATATATAATTTGTTTTCACAGAAGGTGCACGAGCTGCTTTGAACCTTAATGGGATAATGCTAGGGTTTTATCCAGTTAGGGTCTTGCCTTCGAAAACGGCCATCCTTCCCGTGAACCCCACATTTCTACCTAGGGTATGGATGAATAACTTTCTGGCTCTTAGTCATCTCAGTTTTGCGTACAGCTTCATTTATCCAATAACATATCACTGTTAGCTATTGGAGATTATCTATAGTTTGCTTTCTAGACTCACTGTTGATTAACTACAATTGCAGTCAGAAGATGAAAGGGAAATGTGTACCAGGACGGTTTATTGTACAAATATTGACAAGAAGGTAACCCCCGTGTTCTGGACTTTATCACAAGCATTTACATTATTTGTGTAACATAGTTTAACTAATCCCGTGGAGCATTCTTACTTTGATTGAAGGTTTCCCAAGCTGAAGTGAAGAATTTCTTCGAATCAGCCTGTGGTGAGGTTAGTATTGAATCGACACCATGCGTGCCTCTTTTCTTTTTATTTTTTACTGGAGGTTGACACCAATTTTCTTTTAATTCTCAGGTCACTCGATTGAGGCTTTTGGGGGATAATGTTCATTCAACCCGAATTGCTTTTGTTGAATTTGCCATGGTAAGTTCATGTTACTTTGAAGGCTATCCTATGTTGTTAAATTTATTTCTAATATGTCATCTGCATCTCATTGCAAACTATTTGCGCAAATGTAGCCATGCTAGTTTCTCCTTATATGCTTGAAAAGAAGTAATATGTAATCAGCCTTCTTTCTTAACTTTGAATATATTTTTGCTTTGCTTCATAGTTTCCTTTTTCAACTTCACTCCTCTTTCTCGCCCTTATTAAAACATAAAAACATCTGCCGCCATATTATGCGAACTCGTGCAAAATATTACTGCTATTTGTGTGCCTCTTTGAGTGAAAACTTCCCTTCATGTCTTCAAGATATTTACATTAAAATAGAAATGATTAGTAGATTAAATCAATTCTATATAAACATGAGTTCTTCTTGGAACAAGTCTTTTATCTTTATCCAGATTTGTTACAGCCATTTAATAATAGCATTAGCAAATTACCTGAAATTATGCCAGTTAATTATGTTGAGGCTATTGACTATATGATCTTTCATGGCCTTTTCAAAAAATTTCACATTTTTAGCCTATGACTTTGCCAATGTGGTGTTAGTTTTTGGGCCGTGTCTTTAAGAAGCAATAATCTTGACCTCAGCCATCAAATTCTCTGAAATTAGTTGCTGATCTCCGGGAACTGTTATCTATTATTTACCAAATAACAAAAAAGAGTGTGCTACATTATCCTGAGTTTGAGCATGTTATTCTGTAGCCTTTGCTTGAAGTTTTGTTACATGTCGACATGTCTTTCCTAACAAGTCAATTGAAAATTATTCTTGGATAGAGTAGCAGGAATAGTTATATTTTTTATAGTTTCTGTTTTGCTTTATTGAATAGAATCATATGACTTTAGACAATTCAATGATTTTATTTGTCTTTGGGTTTAAATCCAGTAACTTCTGTTTTCCTAGAGAGGATTTTTGTAGATTTTGAGCAACTCATGTCACGCATTGCACCATTATTGACTAATTAGAGTGGTGAAGATGTAGTTACGTACCGAGCATTCTTTATATATAATTTAGGTTTTACGCATGTATTCTCCATCTCACTTCTGATGTATGTAATTTTAGGTTTATTCAATTAATGCTTTTCTTGGAACTCTTTGGCTTTGCCCTGGATCATCTAAATAGAGAAGTTTCTATCCTGATTTTCCTTCAGTTTTATGTCGTTTGTCGTTTTTGGAATGTTAGTCGTTAGATTCTTAATAGAAGTTACTAAGCAGTTGTGGACAACTCTACACCTTTGATTGACATATATAATATTCCAATAAGCGTTTTCTTCCTTTTTGCTTGTCGTAAGAGTTGAATGACTTCTATTGCAATTAATTAAAATATTGCAGCATCTTTATAGATTTTATAGCAAAATGTTGCATGACCAAACTATCATTCATCTGTATATCACACCTTGGTTTTGCAATGGATATGTAACCATCATTCATCTGTATATTTATGTGATAGAATAATCAGCATGAAATGGAATATTTGTGGCACCATATTTACATATATGGTGCTTGGAACCCGGTTCTAATATTTGTTTCCCAATTAATAATTTCTTGGCATTATGATTTGCGATTTATCCGAGACTGATTAGTTTTCCGCTCTTACAAATAGGCGGAAAGTGCCATAGTCGCACTGAATTGTAGTGGAATGGTGCTAGGAACCCAGCCTCTCAGGTAATGTCTCCAGACTTGTTACTCTAAATTCCATTCTTGTCACTAATAAAGCTAATGTTACAATGTTTATACTCTTGATTTTTAGGGTAAGTCCTTCGAAGACACCCGTGAGGCCGCGAGTTGCCCGTCCAACATTGGTTTAATCGATTAACCAAGTTTTTTTGAGATCCATGGATGGAACTGGATGATTTCCCAATAGAGAGAAACTTTGTTGTGTTTAGGGATAGTAAAAAAAACTTTCCCTCCGTTTTTTCATTTCCATCTTTTTCCATTCGCGACTGTTGCATTTTTGTTTTTGACAGAATATATTGTGATTATGCTTCGGTTTGAAGTTTGACCTTGAGATTTTTTTTCACTTAATCTTATTCCATCGTTTTGTTTTGACAATGTCATCTCGAGCTAGTTTGCCGCTAGTTTTTCTATTCATTGGTTGGGTTGGGTCGAGATAAATTTTAGTTGGACCTAAATAAGATATTTTCGCTCATTCTCTTTTAAAAAATGATTATATTTAAATATATAATTGGGTTCGGTTAGGCCATGGTCAAAAATTTTTGTTCAAGGCTTAATTCAAATCAAACTTTCAATTTTGCTTAAGCATATTTTTAGGGGTTTTTTTTGTCTGAATCATCTTTCGGATTTGGGTGGAATTTGTTTTAAGTATGCTCTAACTGGTTGTGGAACCAAAGATTTTGTACCCAGATTGCAATGTTGGGTAGGGTGGTGACTAGAGGTGTTCATGGCCATAGGTTGAGATTTAGTTTCAAAAATTTTTTTAAGCTCAAGCCCATTTGTCTAAAAAGCTCGTTTTACTATTAAAAATTAATAAAATATTAAAAAATATTTTTAATTGATATTTTATATAATTTTATTATTATTCAAATTGAAAATCGAATCGAATTGAAATGTAAAATTCTTATCCAAACCTGACCAAAATTAAGCCGAACGTATCGAGTTAGGGTGGTGATTGACATGAATATGCTTAATTTAAAAAAAAATTTGTATATTTAGTAATCCTATATACTCATCAGGTATGCCATATGAATTCCAAAAATACAAATGTTTGAGATTTAGGAGAATTCGAGTTAAAGATCACTTTGAAAATATCATAAATTATGAAGCGATTAGCTTAAGGTAGGCGTTAATGAAAATGAAAATAGTAATAATATCTCATTTATTTTGTTATATCTTTTGAAATCTCTTTATGCTTTAAGATTAATATAAAATAGTTGGAGACTTCAATGGTGGTTAAAATAATGTCTTTAATAAAGATTCGATATAGAGAGATGTTAACATTTTCTCTTATAATCTAAGCAAGTGTCACTCTGCTCGAGAAAATTATCGTGTAGTTAAATTATTTCATCTATTTTATTTTACCAAAAAAAACTTGTAATACTCAAATTAGAATATACAGAAAATATTAGAGAAGATTGTACCAAAATTGTAAGTTGATTAAATGAAATTAATGGTTTACCATATTAATTAGATTGTTTCCAATATGATAATTTTAAAATTATTGCATATACAATTTAACTTCTTTTTAACTTTTTTTGGTACAAACAAAGATTAAACCAAAGTAATCCTATGGTAAATTATATTGCATTATGAAATTCATCATGTAGTACTCGAAGGATTTCATTCGGTAGGTATTTGAATATTCTTTTACCTAATAATCTTAAGAAAGTCATCTTTGCAAAACCATTAGTTATCTTATTGCCTTCTCTGAACACATGTATTAATTGTATCGTCCAACCTTGCTGAAGTAGGTCCTTAATTGCGCAGACCATTACCAAGCAATCCTACTTCTTTCCAGTTACTTGAATTTTTTGAATAGTTTCTTTACTATCTGTCCTAAGGATTACTTCCTTCATGCAATTTGGAGCCCATCCAAAATACCCCACAGCTCCGTCATTGTCCCTGAGCAACACCCAATATTCATGGTCACATTCGACTCCACCTGCAACAACAATCTCAGAATTCTAACATCCAGCACTCACCTTCATTCAACCATACTCAGGCGGCTTCGACTTTATAAATTGACGTGGGTCAGTATAATTTGCTTTAATTTTTGCTGAAATATATATAAAATTTTATTATATTAATAAATTCATAACAATCTATTTAATGGTTAAAAAATTCAACTAAAAAACCCAAATGATAATCACAAATAAGCTTTTTTTTATTATAAAAAAAAGTTGGAACAAGGTAGATGCCATATTTACTAAAATTTTGCAGCAAAGAGTAGGACCAGAAATTAAAATTTGCATCAAAGATCGTAAAGAATCAAACTAAAAGCAAGGAGGAGGATATTGTCGTCCAAAGGATCGACCATTAACATATGAACAATAAGATTTCAAAGACTTTTTAGTTCCATGATGACCAAATTTGATGTCTGTCATCACTATGTTTTTGCATGGGAATTTTTTGCTACATTGCATAGAAACTGCAATCTCAGAACTCGAAGTTCCAAATATGTTCCTATACGTAACATCTCGAATTTGAACATGAGAGGCTGTCTGAAAGATTTTTTAAAAAAAACAAGGTTAATTCATTCAATATTAATGAAATTTGGATCAATATATTGTATATATATATTTATTTACCTGTCGATTGCATGGAGGATGAGGGCAATATGTCTGGTCAATAATGATCGGGTTTCGAACATTGTACATGAAAATATCTTGAAATAAGAAATTTGAAGCAGTGATTGAAATGGGAGATTCCCATGATTTAATTCGAATACCATTGTCTGTTCCATTCAATGTACACTTCCTAACGGAGACGCCATTAACGTTCTTCTCATTTGTGTACTTGCCTAGGCTTCCGATACTAATACCATGTCCGGGGCCACAGTAAACGTTAGAGATATCGATGTTGGAAGTATTGGAGAGGATGGCTATGCAGTCATCTCCGGTGCTTATTTTCGAGTAGGAAATTCGAATGTTGGATGAACTCCCCATCTTGATTCCATCTGTGTTGGGGCTGTAATCTGGTGCTAATAATTCAACATTTGAAATATTTATATTGGTGCATCCGAAAAATGAGAAATGAGCATTCTTGCTGTGGATTGATCTTATGGATTTAATCCTAGAATTTGTCACAAAATCAAATTTGACAGACTGAAATTGAAATAAATAAGATTGTTAGATTTAAAAAAAAAAAAACCCAAAAACAATTTAAGGGATTCATTTCCATTGCCAATACTACCTAAATCTATCTATGGGTCGAGTCACTCAGTTTGGCCCAAATATAAAAATGAAAGGGTTACCCAAAAATATAAGCAAAAAAATGGGTTTAGGATAAGAAAGGTCCATTTAGAAAACAGGCCGAACCTCAAACAGGGTTTTTAGCTCAGGCCCGAATTTGACTCGAATGTATCGATACCCTTAACAAAGTATCGATACCTTTCACAACAGTATCGATATCATGCCCGAGGGTATCAATAACTTGGAGTAAGTATCAAAACATTCCTTATTTTAGGTCTATTTTTCAAGTCGGGTCAGGCCTGAACCTATTAAACAAGCCCAAAATTTTGTTAAGGCCCAAGCTACGGATACCTCTAATTCCATCCGAGTATAACAGAAATATTTAAGGAATTTAATTCTAAAAGAGATTAAAAGTTTTCATTATGGTTGAAATTATATTGTGGTATACTAAAGGTATGATTACTTTGATAAAGCCATACAATTTCAAAAATATTATGGGGGAATTTTCAAAACTTTTGAATCAAAACCAAAACAATTGAAGTCGGTGAAAATAAGAAAATCAGCAAGAAAGAAACCCCACAAATAAAAAAAATTAAAAATTATACTTACAATTGGGAGAGTCTGGCAATTATTGTTCTTGTGACATTGATTGAAAGGCCAAGCAGATTGTCCTTGACCATCCAATGTTCCACCACCTTTCATTATCAAATTATCAACATATCGAAACCCTAACCATGTCTCAACATTCAAAAATGCTCCTCTTGGAGCCCTTAAATCTCCCTTCATAAAAAACATTGTAACTCCTCTACATGGACCTGCAAATTCAACTGATCCCAACATGTAAACTCCTTTAGGTATATAAACTATGGAAACTCCCTTCTGATCGCAAGCGTCCATCCATGCTCGAAGAAAAGCCTAAAATGTGTAAAATATGTAAATTAATTGAGAGAGATACAAACGATAAAAAAAAAAGTTTAAAAATGTACATTTTAGAAATAGACTAGTATTGTTACCGTATTAATACCTTTCGATTGTCTGTTCGGCCATCGGCAATGGCACCGTAATATTTTACGTTGAAAGTTCTTGCACCTTGAGCTACGGTAGAAGAGACACAAAATAAAATTGAAAAGAAAATACATGGAAAAATATTTTGGTGAGCCATTGCCAGCAAAATTGCTGCTTGTGTTTAATGTGTATTCGACAAATTTTCATTACTTATAAGGGTTTTTTTAAGTGATTTTGGCTGAAAATTTCAGTGATTTTCTTTCCAATTTTTATATGAGAAGTAAATTTTTATCTTAATTAATGGGATATTGGAAACGTCTTTTTATGGTTACTTTTTATACCTTAATTCTCATCATAATTTCCTCTTTTTTTTTTTTTTTTGCAAATTCTTGGTGCAATATTAAGTTTATATATTTTGTAATAAAAATAATAGCCAAAGATTGTTTTATATAATTGTTATTGTGATTGATAAGGTAACTTTGCATTCATAACATTTCTCAATGACTGATTGATTTTGTCAATTGGTACAAATATTACCTTAAATAACAATGTTTTTTTATTATTATTTCCAAATGATTCGTTCATTGTTGATTAATAATATATGCATAATTCTTTTCTGATTTGGATTATTGCCACATGCATGAATCCAATAAAACACTTTAAAAACTTTAATTTAATTTTCCTACACACATTTCTTGTCATTTCATTTTTTTTCTGAAAAGACAACATATTGAAACAAACTAATTATACAATAATTTCTTGAGCAACATTTTCACCTGCTTTAGCATTGGAAGAGCTTATTAGATCCTCCTTCGGGATTTCCATAAACACCTTCAAACCTTGTCTTGTATCAAAGACCATTGGCAATGCAATCAGCAATTTTATTAATCTCTCGAAGAATGTGTTGTAGAACTTAAAGTCCTACATTCGTCAATAGTTGATGAATTTGTCTAATTAAGGTAGAGTTCGAAACCGTCGAGGAAGGGTCTTATATGGCATTGACCACCTCTATATTGTCCATTTGAATCATCACTCCAGCATATCGCCTATCTTGGATGAGAGCCAACCCGTCAAGAAAGCATTCACACAAGAATCTGTTGTATCCTATAATCCATTCCCCATTCCCATGCCTTAATATGCCCCCAGCTGCAGTAGTTATCGAGTCTACTTGAACTGCACCATCGGTACATAACTGGATCCATCTGTCTGGCATTGGGGTTGTTGACATTGGTTCCTATTGATAATTATATATATATATATATATATATATATATAAATGAAACACGTTACATTATTTTTAATTTTATTTGTAAAATAAAAAAATTTCTATTAGTGTGTATTCAATACTATTAGGCATTTATTTCATCCTCTAACTTTAAAAAGAAAGTTATTTTAGTCATCAATTTAATTTTTCGTTTCTTTTAGCCCTTAAACTTGTACTATTTATTAAATCACCCTAAAATTGATGTAAAAGTTAATGTACATAAACAATCCAAAAGAGGTAAGGAGGGATCTTGGCCCCGGATATTGCAATTTTAGCCCGCTTAAAATTTACCAATTCAATTTAGCCTTTATCATAGATTCTTTTGGTTAAACCCTCAAACAAATTATATTTTAATTTATCTTAGCCCCTCCAACCAAAATGTTTTTTTTTTCTTCATCGTTGTTATATATTATTATATGTGTGATAAAAATGATGGATGACCCATTCGAAAAGCCAAAAAGTTAGGGGTTGTCGTTGTCCCAACAGCGGTCAACCTTGGCACAATATTAATGATTCAAGGAAATCTTTTGTTTTCCTTTAATTACAAGCTCAACCTCCCCAAGAAAAAAACATTTAAGAGCTTGAGTCATGGAATCAAGTTTAAAAAATTTAATCCAAATCAATTATCCTTTGAATGACTCTACATCGTTTTTAATCCCAGGAACAATTTTATTAAATAAAATAATTGAAATGATTCACTCTAGAATTGGGACCAACCATATATATGACTTACCAAATACCTTTGAAAATATCTAACCAGAGATCCTTTTGAAAAATTAGTCCAAATTAAATAAATATAAAATAACTCTTAAATTAAATTAACCTAATTACCTAAAAATAATTTCAAAATGAATGCATATGTTCGTTTACGGAGGTTTATAAAAAATACTAAATATGTGCATTCATTTTGAAACTTTTTTAGATAATTACATGTATTTTTTAAAATTAAGAGTTATTTTTTAATTTCATGTATGATTTATTTATTTTATTATTTTCACATGTAACTATTTTATTGGGTTACCTAAGTAATAGATTACATCTCATTATTATTTTCATCAAATTTGTTTAAAAAAGCAATTTGAAAAAAATAAAATTGATGGGTAAAAAGGCTCAAAAATACATTTAGGGCTATTTTGACAAAACATGTAAAGCGTTATTGGCCAAATTTATCATTAAACCTTTTATTATTATTATAGGTGAACAACTCCATGTAAAGCTTTTCCTTTATTAGAATATTCTTGAAAATTTATTAATATTTTAGCCTTAAATGATTAGTGTCCTGAAGAATTTGAGTAAAATCTTATATGGAAAGAGAGAGAGAGTGAAGCCATGTTCCATATTCATTGGTTATCAAAAAACTTTCATGTTTTAGGTTTGAAAGTTGAGTTGTTGATATACAAAGGCGAATCTAAGGAGGGTTAGTAGGCGCCCTGGTCCCTTATAAAATGGAAAATTATTTTTTGACTCTTTAGTTAAAATTTTAAATTTTAAATTAGTAAAGGTAAAATTATATGCTTTGGCCCTTTAAAATTTTGAAAATTTAATTTAATCCTTTAAAATTATAAAGACATAGACTATTAAAATTAAAATTTTATTTCGACCCTTAAAAAGAATTTCTGCCCTCGCCCTGTTGATATAAGCAAAATTAATTTAACAATAAAAAAAGGTGAATTGCATATTAATAATTAGTAAACAAAATATATCTTGATATTTTTAGTTAAAATTATATATTTTAATTAAAATAATAAAATTTACAAGGAAATGCCACCAAATTTAAAACCATATGATTGCCACTGGCTTGTTGGCAATTTATTCTTTAAGACAACATGGAATAAATTTGTAATTTTATAAAATTAAAGGAAAAATAAAAGTTACAGTTAAAAACAGGTTAAATTAGTCATATATGCCCTTTTTTTAAATGGGTCAAATAGAGTTTTTTTTTCTTTTAAGATTTAAAGAAATAGATCGATTTTTGAGGAGAGAGTATGAAAAACGCATCCAGCTGGACGCGCTTTCTGCATAGTTAGTAGAAAAGCTCATTCAGCTGGATGAACTTTTGCTGACATGTGAGGGAAAGCGCGCCCAGCTGGATGCGATTTCTTTGGAATTTTCAGAAAACGTGTCCAGCTAGGCGCGCTTTTCCTAACATGTCAACAAAAGTTCCAGCTGAACATGCTTTCACACACTTTCTAAAAAATCGGCTTATTTCTCTAAATCTTAAAAAAAAACTTATTTAATTACTTAAAAAAACCCAGATATATATACACAATTAAACCTTAAAAGCTAATTAGAGCCAAAAAAGACCTTTACATATCCGAAGTTTTGTAACCCATGATGTCATAAGCAGCTTTCAAGATTTATAGTCCGACTGACATAATTTATTTATTATATTTCCATTTCCAATATTGACCATACCAAAAATATAGGTTCAAAGAAATCTTTATAATGGGGTGCAAACATCTCACACTTAACTTAAGATTCTTGACCCTTTTATTTTTCTAAAATTTTGATTTCTCAAGAAAGAAAAACAAAAAGTACAAGATTTTGACCATATATTCTTATACACATAACTAGAATATCAACCACAATAATAATACACACTTTCATGTTACTTGATATTAAATTTAAAGATTTTGTTTAGCATTTTTGGATAACAACAATTAGGTTTCACATGCATCCCCTAAACCAATAGCATGGATTTCTTCTCGATTTTGACAGTGAAAGACTCTATTTTTACGTTTACATTTGTCTTTAAATCTCGTCATTTCTCTGTTAATTGTCAATCATAATCACAAAAATTAAAATTTGTCACCTCAAAATTAATCACGACAAAAAAATTACGACGTTATTGAGGAAAAATCAACAATGATTAATCTTTTTCGCAACAGTTAATTTCAACCATATTTACGTGACGTGATCAACCATTACTACGTCCAATTTTTTTCTTCCTTCATCAACCACAGAATTGAAGGTTAAATTATATCGGATTAATACATCACGTTTTAATTTCGCTTCAATAGTCAATTACGAGTTTTTGTATCTTCTCTTCAGGAATAAAGTCAGAAAATTTTTATGATAGTAAAAATGTAATTTCACAATTTTAATAGTCTATATCTTTATAATTTTTAAATGATTATATCAAATTTTCATCATAAATTTTTATCATTTTTAGGAGGCTAAAGTACAATTTTAAAGGAGACCAGGCAAAATTTTAAAGGAGACCCTGCCAGCCCCCTAGCTACGCTCCTGCTAGAGGTGATCAACCCGGCCCGACACAGACAAAATTTTAGGCTCATTTTCTAGGCCCGAGTCTAGCCTGGCCCGAAATATGAGCTTAAAAATTTGTCCAAGCCCGGCCCAAAAGAAAATTACTAAGCCCAAGCTTGGCCCAGCTCGGCCCATATTAAATATATATAAAAATATATATTTGATTAAAACAAATATATATTTAATATATAATTCGAGCTGGGCCCGGGCCAAAAAAGTTTTACCCAAGGCTCGGCCCGTTGTCTAAACGGGCCTCATTTTTTTGCCCAAACCCATAATTCGGGCCTATATTTTTACCCAAACCCTCACATTTTTCGGGCGAGCTGTCGGGCCAGGCCTGGTAGCCCAACCCATGATCACCTCTAGCTCCTGCTTAAGTACTTGAGTTTAGTTTAAATATTTAAATTGGTATTAAGACCAAATGACATCATGTGGCTTAAAGACACATGTGCTCTAGTAAAAGAAACATAAGTACTTAATTGGGGTAAAAAGTAGTTTAGGTACCAAATTAAATATTGAAGCCAAACTCAGGTACTTAACTGGAAAAAAAAAGCACAAATATCTAATTAGAAAAAAAGGTACTAAATTAAATATTGAAACTAATTTCAAGTACTAAATAGTATTTTAACCCAAATACACTATACGATCGCACAATAACAATGGGCCAAAACAGGTCCACAATGGTTTGCATGTGGCCTTTGACTGACTTTTCATATCCATGCGTATAGTACATATACAATGCATTCGAACGTGCAATTTCCTGTCATGTGCCGTTGAATTTTTTACCCATTATTAATAGCTCTAGGTCCCATTCTCTTTACATATTCCAAATTTAGTTTTTTTTTTAATTCCAATAATTCAATTTCTCTCATAATTGAAATCCAATAAATAAAATTATTCAACAGGAGTGAATTCAGAAATTTTTTAGGGTTGTAATTAAATTATATATTTTATTATTATAAAATATAATTTCATCATTTTAATATCTATATATTTAAAATTTTTAAAGGGTTAAATTAATTTTTATCATTTTTAGGGGTAAAGTACAATGTTATCTTAAATATTTATAAATTTTAGAGCATAAATGAAAAATTTTCCATTTTGGGGCGGAGCCCTGCCAATAACCTTCACTAAATTGAATTATGTGACATTTTAAATGAAAAATTACTCACTTTTAAAAAAAAAAAAACTAAAACAGTATGGAAGAAACTTCTGATCCCAAATTCAACATATTTATTTATTTATTTGATTTTTTATGCGTGTAAAATTATCACATGAGTAATTTGTTTACTTTTAAAATGCCATATAACCAATTCAACAGAACTCAATTGGACAAAAGACTAGACAGACTGAGTTACTTGGGATTAAATTTCAAATATACTAAAAGTATAAGGATTAGGAGCACAAATAGACCTTATTAATAAATACGTTTGACCCAATCAAAAATTACTTTTTGTCTAATTTATATTTAAGTTTTGGTCCTTCTAGACTGCTTTAGAGACATAGCGGTCAAATGGTCTCATCTCTCTTAATGTGCTTTAGCTTCGAAATCCTTTTAATAGCCATAGGATTTCAAGTTCGAACTACTACGTCCGTACAAGTTTCAGTTGCTTCTGAATATCACCTTCTATATATACCCCCAAAATCACACGGCGATCCAACACTACCCCTTTAAAGCAATCCTATATTATCGTTTCCTGTTTAAACCCTTTTTATCATTTGATATGGAGAATGGTCGACAGCCAATGAAAGTTGTGATCATCAACACCAAGTACGTGCAGACGGATGCCACCAGCTTTAAGTCAGTTGTACAAGAGCTGACCGGCAGAGATTCGAAGGTTGCGACCAACCCGCCGAGGCTGAGAAGCCGGTTTTACGAGGAACAAGTAAAGAAGAAAGAACAGGCCGGGGTTCAGACAGCTGCAGGGGTCGGAAGTAGTACTTCTTCGAGACCGGGGGATTCGATTTTGATGAAAAATTTGTCGTTCAAGGAGTTGGAAAGGTTGTTAAAAGAGATGCCTCCGGGAGATGATTTATGGTGGAATATGGACTGATGTTGCACGAATTTTATAACCCATAGTTTTCATGTGGGAGGGAAGGCTAAATTATTTTGATCTATAGCTAGAATGTCTGCTGCTGCTGCTGCTGCTGCTGCTGCTGCTGCTTCAGTGGTGTGCCTTTATACTAATAATTGCAGGGACAGCAGCAAGCCATTCTAATTATGGATTAATTTAGTTATTCCTTGTATTATTCATTCATTATTTTTTATGCTATATACATCCCAAGTATTATTCTATTTTCTTTCCTTTGAGCATATACTGTTAAACATAAACAAGTAGATGACATGAAGCAAATTTGGTAACATTTTTAAGGGTAAACTACACCCATGGTCACTTTTGTTTACCTTAGGTTACGTTTTAGTCATTTATGTTTGAAATGTTACGTTTTAGTCATTTACCTTATCATGTTGTAACATTTTAGTCACTGAGCCATTAATCGTCGTTAATGGTGTAGCGGTAAGCTGATGTGGCACGTTAAATCATCATTTCAAACAAAATTTTAGGTTAAATTATACAATTGATCCCCATAATTTTTTCGTTTTAAGTAATTTAATTTTTTTTCTTTTATGTTCTTTAAACTTTCCTCTCTTTTTTTCATTCTCTTTTGTTTCTCCCTCTGTTTTCATACCTTTCTCATTTCTTTTAACATATTAGGAAGTCAAATTGACAATGAAAAAAGAAGTAGGAAGTCGACTGTCATCATTTGCCTATAACCAAAACCCATAAACCCATACCATGCTTCTTTGTTCACTACTAATTCGACTTCTTGGTATGTTAAAAGAAATAAAGAAGGTAGAAAAACAGAGGGAGGAGTAGAAGAGAATGGAAAAAAAAAAGAAAGAAAGTTAAAAAAACATAAAAAAAATTTAAATTGCTTAAAACGAAAAATTATGGGGACCAATTGTATAATTTAACCTAAAGTTTTTGTTTGAAATGATGATTTAACGTGCCACGTCAGCTTATCATTACACCATTAACGACAATTAACGGCTCAATGACTAAAATGTTACAACACGATAACGTAAGTGACTAAAATGTAACATTTCAAACATAAGTGGCTGAAATGTAACCTAAGGTAAACAAAAGTGACCATGGGTGTAGTTTACCCAATTTTTAATTAGTAATGATAAAAGTGTATTTTAATCTTAAAAATGATAAAAAATTAATTTAATTTTTAAAAAATTATAAAGATAAATATTATTAAAATAATAAAATTACATTTTTATTATTATAAAATTACACAATTTAATTCCGATAGTACTTTGCACATTCATGAAGCATGACAGTGATTAAGTGTGTGCATGTGCTAGTTTAAGCACTCGTGTTGCTTGTCTGAATGTCTAATAGCTTTCGCCTTTATTTCATACTTGTATAGCTCTGATATAGACAATAACCAGTCGTTTGGATTGTTGCCGGTTCTTGTTCATAGCCTCCCCTAACAATGATTTTTCCTTACCACACCGTTTGGATTCTGAAACCGGCGTCGGGAACCTCTTCCGACCAAGCCGCAGCTGGATGTATAGTCATTGGACAGTCGGTCGTCAACCTCCCCCCTCCCCCGGTGCTCCCGTCTTTTTCCTCGTTCACCATTCGTTTTTCCGGCATGAAGAGGATCGAAACTGAAACTTTTTGGTGTTCGAATGTTCAGGAATGCTAGTATATAGACACTGAGTAAAGCATTCTGCTTAGATATGGGCATTTGAGTTCATGTGTAGATTTCATTTTTGGGTCGTAGACCAACAAATTGTCTTCTTTTATGGATTAATAAAACATTATGCTGATAGTGTTTTTAATTTTTACAATTTGGTACATCCACCGTGTACAAAATTTTTTTATTCTATAAATAGTTTTAAAAAATTGTCATGTATTTTTTAAAAAATATATTTTTCAATATTACACTATACTAACACACTACACACTTGTCAACCTCTAACACTATTTATAGAACTAAAAACTTCACTAAATACTAAATATTATTCCTTACATTTTTATATAAAATCTATAAAAACTAATTTTTTGAACATTAATCTCCTTATAGGTTCTTATCATATATGCTCTTTTTGTTACAATGCCTTAAACTACCCATAGCCCTTCCCCGACCCTTAAATAGGAGGATAATGCATGTAATACACCTTACCAGACCTGATAATTGGATCCGAGTATGGTATGCCACAACTTAAAATCATACGAGTTTAGCAAAAGTATTTGAAAATTATAAAAACTTAAGATATTGGTGTAATCCTCAATAAGACAAGGACAAAACAATCCATTTAATTATACACCAAGAAAAGTATTTTAGACAAAACATTTAGTGGAAGCCTTATAAAAGTCGATAGAGTTATTCTCTTTACAAAAGTTTCAGCATCGTTGGCAGTTAACTATCATTCAAAACAATTTGGCGTACACGCCTAAAATATTATCTCACAAACCACACACACGCACACACGTGTGTGTATATATATACTGTTCAGGTTTACAAAAAATTTCATAAAACAAAGTTTAACAAAAATTGCAAGAGGTAATACAAAATGTTTCTACACGCCACCTTGCCCACGACATGCATGATACAGAAATTAACAAAAGGGTCACAATCAACAGTGCTCTAGTGTAATCCCTTCAAAATTCTCTTCCTTCAATCAACACTCCTGAGAAGGAAAAGGTAACAGAGTAAGTTCAAACGAATTTAAAGAATCCCAATGAAAAAGAAAGCACATATAAATCATATATAACTAATACACGAGATGATATCAAACCTTTTCAGAAGGGTTTAAATCATAATATGACCTCTGGCGTTCACAATATATAGACAAACTCGATATATCCACTTAACACGCCACAGGGGCGGTCACTATTCACCAGCTTAACCATAACAAATACTCAACCCATCCTTATGTTAGCCTTGTACCCAGAATTCAGATTTAGAAGCATATCAGCTAGTCATATTCACATACATACACCCCATTAACTCCTCATGTCATTTATGATCAACCAAGTATGTTTTCTCATAATCTGTCAGTCCGATTTGCAATATTGTTGCCCTACCGGAGGCATCACAAACATAACCCCCTTCTTCAACATCTCAATTCACATATCACATATCGATGGTACTGGCTTGTGTAGTAATAAGGGTATTTACTTTGTAATGCAAATAGAACATACTTACTCTGATGGCGTTGGATAACTACCAACAACATAGGCACTAATTATACGTTCTTGAGAGAGATTACTTACCTTACACAATATATACAACAATGGAATATATAGCACATAGAAGTAAGAAGGAACTCACCAGAAAATCTAGTACAATGATCTACTTAGCAAGTTATTTACCCTTACTGCTGGGACCTTCATTAGCTTATTGAGTTAAAAGAAAGATGAATATCCCTATCAAACCATTTAACTATCAGAATTTAACATGCATGCAATGATCAGTATCAAACAACCTAGAATTAGGAAGTTTCCTTCCTCACGAACAATTTTAAGGTCTATGCATGCAATACTATAAACACATGAACCTCTTCGATAAAAACCTAAAGGTTTACTATAAATTACTAGTAATTTGGTGCAACCGTAGGTGCTCACTAAACATTGAGAACCCTCTTCGCTAAAGCTTTCTACACTAAGGTTTTTCAGAAACTTATAGAATTTTCTACACTGGAAAGAAGAAGATGTAAAGGTGACTCATGATAGCTAACAATATCCTTATATACTCATGCGACGAAGACAAGGTTTAGTGGGAAATTCAAATAATCCCACTAACACCCTTGATTCCCGTGATTAAACGCACTTAACAAGTTTTAAGTCTAATCATCTATAGTATTCTAGTTCAGTTTTAACTAGGTCTCAACTAAACCTCAACATGATTAACTAAGTCATCATAATATGCGCTAATATAGAAATAAATCTATTAAAATTGCGAACTTAATGAGTTCACCCAAAACATCTAGGATGGGCGGATACTTGACAGAAGAGTCCGCCAAACCCTAGAGTTTGCCAAAACTTGGAGTTTGCCAGACGGCGAATCCCACAGAGTACGTCACTCAGTCAAAACAAATACTTTACTTGCTCAGTTCTACTCGACTTAACCAACGTATACGCTAAACAGTAACTTGATATCGAGTCTTTGCCGCGCGGGCTATTATATACGCTTTAGTACACTCAAACCTATATCCTCCTGTACTGAAAACAATGTCAATGAAAATCAAGCTAAGACTCAATTGACTATAAAAATAAATTTAAATCAACACATGATGTAATTTAAATATAAATCATCATAATTTTTAAAAATTTAATTTTACCAATGCAATTAAACTCTCATTTATTTTTATTTTACAGTTTTTTTTTTATCTAAATGGTGGGGGTGTAATAGTCTAAATTTCTTTAAAATGTTTAATCTTACCTTTTTGTGATTAGTTTTGATAAAAAAAATTATATAAAAACATTAAAAATTATGATATATCAGATGGATTCAGAATCAGATATATCATATATTTTGAAGTTTATGGCCGATACAATTATAATTAAATGCTTCCATTTAATTGGGGCGAAGTGGGGCGGAGCAAAAAACAGCCCATGGTGCTGTGGCACTCCTTTGTTGGGTTTGATTCTTTCTTTGCTTTGTTTAATGAGTTGGGAATTGTTGGGTCTTATTCTACAAAATTTGATTGATTCTTTTAGGTGTGCATACCTTTTTTGATGTCTGGTCAATAGCAAACCACATCACAATATCATACTAATGCAATTCATGGTCCACCCAGAATTTTTCTATTTAAAAGTTTATTATTATACTTTATATTACTGCAAATCACATCACAATATCATACTAATGTTGAAAGCGAGCACAATATTGTCAAATTAAAATGGCAAAATTAGAATAAACTTGAATACGAAAGCGATAAGATTAAATACTGTTATAATACTGTAACGTGAAATAAAAAGAAAGTTAAACTTACTACAATAATAATAAATGTTTATCCAAAGAAGCTCTTAGTCAGTATTTGAGTAATGGGTTTAGTACCTGGATAATGGGCTATGGGTTTGTTTTGATATTTGAGCAATGGGCTTTAGGGCATTTTTATCATAATGAGGTAATGGATTTGGGATAAATATTATTTTTATAATTTCTTATGAAGATTTCAATGCGATAAAAATAATGGTTACATGGTGGTCTAGAGGTCGAAAAAGATAATAATGCACCTCAAGAGAAACGAGTCATCAGAGACTCGTACATGAGTTATAACAGGCTTAGCACAAGCCCCATCATGGGGGAGACCATAAATATCATAAGCCAACCAAAAAAAGGGAGGGGGGGAAGGCAGGAACAATGAAGGCAATGAGTAGCGTCAGAATGGTGTAGGTGGAGAGACAAGGGGAAAGAGACAGTATCAATGGTAGAAGGAGGGAAAAATGATAGGGAAAGGGAAGAGACTCAGAGAAAAAAAAGGGAGGAGAAAGGAAGGAGGGGAGTAACCACTAGCCAGCTCGAAAGTTGATGTCGCCATCAACAGGGCAAAGGAAAAAGGAAAGGGGAGCGATTAAGGGTTTTGGCATGAGAAGGAAAATGAAAAAGAGAGACAACATTGGGGTAATATTAAATATATAATAATTAAATATAAATACAATGTTAAATTTTATTTATCCATAATTGGGACTAGGCTAAAACATCAATTGTTTTTCGATACTTTTTCAAAATTTATAATTAACCTTTGCAGCTTAATTATGAGACATTGACTCCCTGTATTTTTTATTTAAGAATCTAAGACGAGGATCGTTGATGTGGTATTACTTATAAAAAATATAAAATAATTTTTTTAGCTCTCAACATTTACAATTCTTGTTAATTTAATCATTACTTTATAAAAATACATACAAAATTTAAAAATGCAATTTTTTAAACAAGCTTAATTTTACCCAAACTCATTTTTTAGACATAATATTTTACTCAATGCCCCAAACCATTTCAAAATTTGGGAAGCCCTTAGGCTTGGGAAGATAACTTAACCATCAAATAACACTACCCATAATCCTTTAAATCCTTAAAAGGGAGGGTTAATATGAAGGTTTTTAAAATATGATAAAGGGTTGAATTGGTTAATTTGTAGGATTTCATTAAATAAATCATTAAAGTTTCATAAAAAATAAAAAATTGATTCAACCGTCAGTTTAATCTATTTTTATCCTAATTTAGTTAGTCTGTATCAATTCACGAGTCTAACTGATGTAATGTTTCTTTCCAAATCGAACCCCACCAATTCACGATTCAACTTGTCTAAGTCAAACATCTATAAATAAGATACTCGAGTTTTGTTGTTCTAATAACTACAACAAGAATGACAGGGATTAAATTAAGTTTGATGTAATTAAATTGAGGAGCGGACCTCTCCCGCAAGAAAAGAATAGTTGGTGAAGTATAAGGATATATGAATAAGATTGATTCTTGTTCTTCTGTATGACTCCGCCCCCTTTCCTCATAATCCCTTTCTTCCCATGTTACTCTTCTTCTCTGTTTCTTTTAATTAATTATTTTTCATCGTTTTGCATTATCTTCTAAATTTAATTTCACGTCAAAAACAATACCTTTTTTAAACAATTAATTAATATTTTTATTGTTAAAAAGAAATTATTACGAAAAAGACCACTAAGAATATATAGAGAAAGAAAATGACAATCTTTCTCTTTTTGTATGAGAAAAATTCCTGATTTAATTTTTCATTAGCATTGGAGAATCTCTCGTTATTCTCTCTATCTTTCCTTTTTTTTTTAGTCTCTAATTTCTATTCACGGACTCCATTTTCTGGATTCGAAGGTCAGTTTCGCTCATCTCTCGATTAATTTAGTAAAGTTTGTCTCTTTTTTTCTTCGATATTTATTTATTTTTTGGTTTGCTTTGTATAATTTTTTCTTATTGAAATTATCCGTTTCCCGAAATGGGTTTATTTTGAAGTTTTAGTCTTATTATTATTATTGTTGTTATTTTGGGGAGTATGTCAATGTTTCTGAAATGAATACGCTGTGGCTAGTTCATTTTGTGAGAACTGAACTTGTTAAGTTAATTTCTTTTAGTAATCCAATAATTAGGGTTCTCTCCCTTAGTGAATTCACATTTTGGAATCATTTTTTTTAGAAATTATTAATTTGTTTCTATGTTTAATTTTTAAGCATTATTTAGCTGCATTTGCAGGATCCTTTGTGGCATAATATTAAGTAGTTAACTGTTATCAATTTTGATTATTTGTTCATAAAGTGTTTGATATTTTGAGCGTACCAAATAATCAAAAAAAAAATGTGTTGTTATTTGGTTGGCTTTGGTTCAGGAGAATTTTAAGAGTAAATCTAATAATAATAAGTAAAAGGAGAAGAAGGGAAGAGAACAATTTTTGGAACACGAATTATATATATATATATATATTATTGATGGGCAATAAATTGGGAAGGAAGAGGCAAGTGGTGGACGAGAGGTATACACGGCCGCAAGGGTTGGATATTGATATAGATGTAGATATTAAGAAGCTGAGAAAGCTGATACTTGATTCAAAGCTCGCTCCGTGTTATCCTGGGGATGAAGAGTGTTGTTCTGATCTTGAAGAATGCCCAATTTGCTTTTTGGTATGCATTTATGTCATTGGCTTTCTGTAGTTATGTTTCCTCTCATATCATAAATTTTATAATCTTTCATCCTTTTGCTTTATTAGTGACTGCATATGATTTTTTTTCCATTCAGTATTATCCTAGTCTCAACAGATCAAGATGTTGCAGGAAAAGTATTTGTACAGGTAAACCATCGGTGATTTTTCTGATTGATACTTAGTGATACTGCTGATTGAAATTTTGACACATTTTATTTGAACCAGAATGTTTTCTGCAGATGAAGAATCCTAATTCGGCTCGTCCTACGCAGTATCCTTCACATTAATGACATTGACTACAAAACATGTCAATTTGATTAGTTGTTTATGTACTTGTATACCGATGTTTGCGTTCTTTGACTATTGAGGTGTCCATTCTGCAAAACCCCAAACTATGCTGTGGAGTATCGAGGTGTGAAAACAAAAGAAGAAAAAGGGATGGAGCAAATTGTAAGACCACCTTCTCTCTCCCAAACAAACAAAGAAAGGTGTAAAATCCTCCTATGGTTTTCATTAGATAGAAAATAGATCTATTTTTTTTGTTTGAATTGAGCAGGAAGAACAACGTGTCATAGAAGCACAACTTAGAATAAGGCAGCAGGAACTTCAGGATGAAGAAGAAAGAATGCAGAAAAGACGAGAATCGAGTACTTCAACTGGTGTTGCACCAGGAGAAGTTCAAAACAGTTCGGTTGCAGGTATTGTTATATTGTGATTCTGTTTTCCACTTATATTGATTCTTCATTCCTTCTAACATTATACTATCTTGGATTTTTTTTCCCTTTATTTTTCTTCTTATTTGCAGCTCGTTCCTCTGGTGCGGAGGAAGTAGTTTCTTTTCAAGATTCACAACCTGCCTTGATGAGTAAACAACCTTCAAATCCTAGGTCAAACAGGTAGGCAGAGTTTTTTTGTAGCTTCCTTACATAGAATTCACTATTCATGCTTATGAAAGAAAGGGGGGGGGGGCGTAGAGTATAGTTGTTAATTCATGTCTGCATTAGTTTATTTACTTTATAATCAAATTATGGAACTCGTGTAGAAAGATTGTTCTTAGTGTTTCTCTTTCAAGTTTTATCCAGGTGAGAGTATAATGTATGTTTTTGCTAGATTTCTTCAAAGAGTAAAATTGTAATCCTTACTCAGCTATTACTGTTTTTCTTTCTGGAGTTGCAAGGCCATGGTAAAAAAAGAGCTGAAGAAGCTAATCTGAAAGTGGATTTGGAGGTCAAATCTTTAGTGTTGAAATGAAACCTATGTTTCAACTTTCAATGATTTCTAGTAGATTCCAGTCCTTCACCAATCCTGTTTCTTGTTTAAAAACATGATTTAGGTCAAATGAAAAAAATCCGCACCATTCACCAGTGGTTTTGAGATCAAATTATTACATTATATGCGTGGCATACAAGGAAAGAAGAGAGTATGAATGAGTGTTTAAAGGATGAGGGTTAGACCTGTTGGGAACAGATTAAGTGACCTTTTGACAGATAAAGAGGAGTCCTAGAATTGCCTTCATGTGAACTTGTGATTGATGATAATGGAAGATATTATTGTCATGAGAAGAATTTCAAAGAGGATATGGGTGAAAACTATAAAAGAAATTAGTTTTACTTAGATTACTGAGTGAGGGTCTCGTCCATATTAGAGTACAGTGGCGCAATATGATCCATATCTCTTAACTCTATGTGCTGAGAAAAATATGATGTATTTATTTTTGCTGTTGTACCTATTTCTTTTGTGTGGAGGAAATCTGCTCATCGATCTTAGACAGTGCAAAGTAGTCAATGGATGCACTGAACTTTGTTACTCGAACCTGGTGCAAAGAAGTAAATCCTTCTTAGTTGGTAACTGAAAGTTCTATTATCTACAAAAATAATTACATTACATAGCAGTAAATCTCTTCATTTGTTTTTTGAATGCACCGAAATTTTCTGTTGGTGTAAAAAGAATGAAGCCAACAATTCATATTTTCGTAGTTTCATAGTTTGTTATTGCAATCCTGTTTTCTATAAAAGGTTTGTGGCAAAAAGTGAAAGGTATTAAGAACTGATATGATGCTGGGTACATTCCTTTGTGGCAAACTTGTCTTATTTGCTTTTGAACAAAAACGATAAGACATTATGTTGTTTAACAATGCACAAGTACCACACACTCTCTCTCGGGCCTAAAAAAGTTTGTTCTTTGTTGAACTTATGTTCCGGGAAGAATCTGATTGAATCTTTTATGACTATCTTGTATCAAATCCTAAAATTTCAGGGATGAGTTTGACATAGATCTTGAGGACATAATGGTCACGGAAGCAATTTGGCAGTCAATTCAGGTATATTTTTTAAACTTGGTAAGTTATATCTATGAAACTAATTGTAGAATTCAAGCATTTAGCGGCTGTAAGAAAACCCATACTTGTTAGTTTAAACAAAGTGTGCATTTGTGTATTGCTATTCTTTCATGGAAAGTTGCTTTTAGTTGTTACAGGAAGAGGAGGTTGAAAGACTGCATTGAAAATGTGCTTTTATATATTGCCTTCTTTGGATTTCTGTTCCGTCTTTGTTCTTCAGTAATTTTATTTTGCAGTCCTAAATAAGTTACAAATCTCTGTCATCCATAATATATTGTCTGTAATTATTAAGTTAGGCACTGATTTCAGTTTAAGACGATGGTAGAACTTTGCTATTTTGATAGCACCTAAGTGTCTATTGTACTAGCATGCATTCAATGGTGAGAAATTCATGTGAATTTGAGTTAACAGGAAAAAAAAAGTGAAAAAAGCTTGTAATAACTCATAAAAATGTTTAACATTGTTTTTTGTATAGCATGTCCATTTTACCGGCCCATAGTACAGACTTGATTTCATTTTCATAAATTTGGTCCCATCTGACTGTTGATTCTTTGAACCGTACTGGTATAGGAGAACTGTGGACAGAGAAATTCTAGCTGCAGAGATGCTGCTTCTTTAGTCCAACATGTTTCAGGATATCGTTATATCTCTCCTGCTATGACAACAGTGGCTGGTTCATCATCATCTGCTTCTGCTAGTCATGTTTGTGCGGTAGCTGGCCTAACTGAGTGGCAGCAGATGACTGGAGAATCTTCTTCCAATTATAATGTAAATTTGCCAGCATTCAATATGCTTCCCAGCAGCAGCAGGTTTTGTTGTAATAGGTTGGACCAAGTTGCTGAGAACTATCATTCTGCACAAAGTCCGGTTGACATGTCAGCTGAAGGTGGGATGACACCAGCAAGAGATGAAGGGGAATGGGGCGTAGATCTTGGACCAGAAGTAGCCAAAGCAGGGACTAGCTATGCAAGCTCTGATGTTCTGGGAGATGCTTCTGGGATCTCTATGATACCACCGCAAGAAGATGAAATAAGGGACGGTTTTTATAATGTCTCTGAACCCATTGTTCCCGAAAGTTATGAGGAGCAGATGATGCTGGCTATGGCTCTATCTCTGGCTGAAGGTAGAACTATGACAAGCGGCGTTGGACCACGGTCAAGCTACGAGCGATCATCTTTCTCAAACAGATGATGCTGGCCATGGTGCTACCCAAGTCTCGAACTGGGACAAATTGTACTTTTAGCTCCTCAACAACCCAGTTTAAAGGTCAATGTATTGATGATCCTTTCTCGTCTTCACACATTTCACTCCATACATATAGATGTTAGGAAAAAGTAAACAGATCATAGTAGCAAATGAATGATTGTTTGTTTATCCAATTCATAATGTTTTGGATTTCCTTTTTTTTTTTAGCATGTTCATATCCTAGAAACATAATCATATTATGAATCTATTTTTACCAATTTGATTGAAAATGGGCTTGATGGCCCATTTTTCAAAGACAAAATATATTTAAATGATTTTATATTAGTTGTTGATACAAGAATGGATAGATGGTAGAGATGAGTGGTTCACTCTGTTTAGGACAGGGTGGAGAGTTGCCAATAGAGCAGTCGGAGTAATAGGAAGGAAGGAGGGAAGGAGAAGATGTGGCTTGAGGTAGACGGGGACGAGAGATGGTGTAGGTAGCTTGGTCTCAGGCTATTTTCCCCATATATATGAAATAAAAAGATTAATTAGCAAAATAGATGGGGTTGTAGATTAATTAGTGAAATGGTTAAAGTAGGCACCTTCAGGCGCCATCTTCTATATATATCTTTTGAGCTCAAATGAAAAAAAGGGCAAATATCATAAATAGTCCCCATATCTTATCAAACTTTCATAATAATTAATTTTAGTTAGTTTCAACTTCAAGCCAACAATTTGGTGAGAACAAGTAAATATGCCATTTATTTTATTAATTTATTCTTCTCTACAAGAATTTATATTGGAAATTTGATAATTTGTGAGGGACTATTTGTGATATTATTTCACTTTTAGTCCAAAGCATAGAAACTCTTACTCTCAACTAAAAGAAAGGAATAATATCACAATTGGTCCATTATAATTTTTCATTTGAGCCCAAATATAGATATATAGAAGACAGCACCTAGAGGTGCCGACTTCAACTATTTCACTAATTAATCTACAATCCCATTTATTTTGCTAATTAATCTTTTTTATTTCATATATATGAAAAAAAAAGTCCTTGGTCCCATCCTTAGGTACTCGGCCATATATACTTGTTATCTCCTATCTCGAGGTATCACTTGTCAAGTTTTTTTATTAGATGCATGGATTTAGGTATAGTAACATTATGATGTGCCCTAGGCTATCTCAAATGTGACATAGTGATTGAGATGTAATGTGTCCATTAATAGCTAGGTCTACTTGTCAAGCAAGTTGCAAGTCGAGAAACTCTTATGAAATGTCCGTTCAGAGAGTTTATTCATACCACTCGAATATTTGATCATTCCGACAATCATAGCAAGATATAACAAATTTTATATAATTATAATTAAACTAAACTAAAATATTTAATTATTGAATATAATTCGATCAAAGCAAATTCAATCTTTAAAATCTTTATTGAAATATAGCTTAAACTATCCGATTCCTGGACAAGTCTAATATTTATAATTAAATAACAAACAACATCTTCACAGTTGGATGTATATAAATATGAGATAAAAATGGTCAACTGTGGGGCAGAACATTAAAAATTGAATGGGTTTGGGGTCCTTTGCCCAAAAGAGTAGTTGAAAAAATATGAAAAAACAATTAAATTTCACATGCATTTTCTTTCCTTCACATAAGGAAACCTCATCTACTTGTATTTAAGTTCACATGCTTTGTCATGTCTTGGCCTCTTATTTTCTTTTCATATATATATATATATATATATATATATATATATATTAAGGACCACATCGACCTACATTCCATCTATAATTTGAATATTACAACAATCATATAATTATTGGATTTTAGATTTAATGAGACAAGAAAATATTCAAACCTCTAATATGTTATTTTTGGACCACCCATCATCTCATCATAATTTTGACTCTCTTTAACTATCACTTCCTTTCTTAAATTTTAATTTTTTTAATATACTTACTGTCTGATTTAACTTTTTTTCTGTAATAATAATTGGTTAAGATGTTTAATTTAAGATTATTTTTTATCTAAATTAAAGTCAAACGTTTAACAATTAAGAATAACAATTTTATAATAATTGTTTGTTTCTATGTGTTCATCTCAGTGTAGATCATCAATATATATATAAAGCATGGTCCACTAATGTGATGTGTTAGGGGTAATTAAGTGCCATGTGTGACGACATGTTACCTCCTTAAAGGTTGCACGTGTCTTAAATACCCCCAAAAGATATGGGTGAACAAGGTAAGACCATACAAGTGGCAAGCACACATATGTAACGTTTCGTCATGAATAGCATCTAATTACCTTTCATACATCACATCAATAGATTGTGCCTTATATATATATGTCGATGAGCCACTTTGAGGAAGTCTCAGATAAATAAACACTCATCATGGTTAATTTTCTCCCAAATATTTTCCCAACAGATTAATCAGAATAATAATTGGTTATATATTTTTTATTAATATTATATAAATTTTGATATATGCATATATTTTATATTGTTAGGTGTAATTAATATTATACCAGAAAAGTTGAAATCACAAATAAGTCAATTACTTGGTGAAAAGTTGTGTGTGTACATTTATAAATATATACAAAAGTAAGATACACGGGCGGATTGTTGATGTGCTCTCCCTCATGAATCCTTCACTTTTTTTTTTTCCTCTTTTGTTGAGTGGGTGAAAAGGAAAAGAAGAGAAAAGAATATAAAAGAAGGAAAGAGAAAAATAAAATAACAATTTATATTCTTCAGCTCGTTGCAATAATAATAATAATAATAATAATAATAATACCAATTTAATTAAAATTTATTATAATAAACGTCGATAATGATAATAGAACGACTGATCGAAGAGCAATAAGAAAAACATACCGATTTTATGTGGAAACCCTTTTGGGAGAAAATTACAGGTAGAGGATGAGAAATTCATTAATGTTAAAAAACGAATGATACAAGAAGAGTTTCGACTACATCTATTTAAGGGTTAAAAACTATGTTCTAATCAAAGTCAAATAGAAAAATAATAATTCTATAAAGATTCAATTTGTGCTGTATGACCCGTACCGCGGGAGCAGACCAGTTTTGTGCTTAATGGGGATATGTGGCGGGCTACGACCCTCGGCCTTTCGCCCCCACAGATCTCCTTATTTTGCCACTGTTTTATTTCTTCAACAAGTGACAGGATATGGTTGATCAATGTGAGAATTTTTATAGATTTTGACATATTAAGTTAAAGTTATTTTTGTTTTATGTTTTAATTTTTGTTTTGTTTTGTGATATAATGCCTAGAACTATGTATAATCCCTCTCCAACCCTTATATAAGAAGATAATGTGTTGAAGCGCATTCGAACTCACACCTTCCACTAACAACAGTATCAATGCTAACTAAGCTAAGACTCAATCTGTAATTACTATTTTAAATTTAATTGAAGTATTTAAAGAGTTTGTTCTATATAATCAATCCCACGTTGGATTTAGGATATGTTGTTGATCCACTTCAATTTTTTTTTGTTTATTACAATGTTATATATATATATATATATATATATTTATTTATTTATTTATTTATGAAGTTGGTCATACTTGTAAAATTTTAACTATAAAAGTTACATTTTTAATAAATAAATTTTTAAGAATAAGTGTAATTATTCATTTGGTTTATTTAATTTATGATTTTCACTTTGTTTATCTTAAAAGATTTTTTTCTTATTTTCTTTTTAATTTTCCTACAGTTCTATCTTTACATCTGGACCAACAGCAAAAATTGACAACTCATTTATGTTGAGTTGTGGACGGCCATATCCAAAAATTGGGATTTTTCTGAAAAAGAGAAAATAAATTATGTAGTTCTTTTTAGAAAATTTTTATCTGCTTTGATTATGCATTTTATGAAGATATTAAGAAGCCTTATAAATAAAACTTCCGTACATATGATATCTAAGAAAAGAAATATCATCTTCTACTTTACATTTTTCTCTTCTCTCTTATTATTACTCTTAGGAGATAATATAAAATTTTGGCTTTTGAAGTTAATAACTGTTTTTGGTTCATCAATTTGAATTTTATCAAGATTTGATAATGTAGTCGGTGCTCTTAGAACATGATTGGATTGGTTGGTCAGACCAATTGGATCAAGAATCAACCAGTATACTAGTCCAAACAAAAGGGTTGAACCGATTGAATTGGGAATTACTCGAAACCAGTAAAAATCGAAAGCTGATACAAGAACCAATAGTTGAACAACTTTAATATTTTTTAATTGTTATGAATTTTTAATTAATTAATTATTATTGGTCTAGTAGTTGAACTAATCAAATTGATTGAATCAATAGCTAGTGGTCTGATCGGTTCAACCACTGTTCCGGTTATTAGAAAATTGTACGTAACACTCTAAGATTATATAACTGAAAAATTAACATATATTTTTTTTTATTTTCAAGTGATGATCTGGCACAGTATCAAAATGTCATGTTATCAAACTTTTATATATTCAAAGTATAAATTAAGAATCAAAATAAACTTAATTGTCAAATTTAAAAAACAAAAAGAAAATATAAATACCAGAATTAACTTAATTAAGATATTATATTAGGAATTCAACTTATACAGAAATAATTTTTTCCCACCAATAAGCCCTCTTCCTAATTAATTACGTTGGTTTTCAAAGAGAGACCATGTCTAAGTGCCGGATCTTAAAAATTCTGTCTTTATTGTTTCCATATGGTCGAGAGAAGGAGATTAATAATATACCCTGCTTATAGGTTAGGTTTAGACTAAAAAATGATTTAAATTTGAGTCAATTTAGACTCGGAATATTATTGTTTAAGCAATATTCGTAAACTTATCTAATAATTGAATTTGAGTGTTATTTTTGTAATTATATAAGGGTGACATATTTGAGTAACCATTGTAATTGATAAATCTCACTAAATTTGGTATAATTGGAGCACCACGATTACACTTTTCAATTTTTAAAGGGAGGGAGGGTGAGAGTTAGAGTACAAGCATCTAATTACACCTAAATCCAATTAAAAAAGTTAATTTTATAAAAGTTATAAGAATTATTATAATCATGAAAATATATTAGTGTTTGGGATGGTTATAGAAAAATAATTATATTATAAAAATAATTTATGTATTTTATAAAGTTATACAAAAATATTATTTAAATCTTCAAGAATTTCTAAAGTTATGGTCCAAATGTATGTTCTAAAAATAATTTACATGTTATAAAAGTATTATAATATATTTATTTATAAAAAAAGTTATGATTATGTATGAACAAAACTTATTTATGTGTTCAAGCTATATATTATCAAAATAATATACTTATTTATGTAATCGTACTATCAACTACTTTTTCAAACTAATATAATACATATGATAATTTGATTTTAATATTTGTTAACTTGTTTAGAAATTATTGTTATCATACTAATAACTTTTTATAGTAATTAATATTTTTAAAATTATAAATTATGTAATTGTGTAATTACAAATTATACTACCAAACATGATATAAGGAATTACGATGTAATTACATTCTATTAATCAAACACATCTAAAAATTAATACCCTAATAATTACACTTTCATTCAATTAGCCTGTGTTATCTAAATGGATTAATAAGTTTTTTTTTTATCAAAATTCAAATGGAGGTTGAACCTATAGCAAGCAAACTTTTCATTATTCAAGCCTACATTAACATGATTTATATGTAGTTTTAATCAATGAGATGAATATGTAAAAAATAAAATTAAAGATATAAGTGTATAAGCCCAAATTTGCCCAAGGCCCAAAAATGGCCCAAAACCCTATTAGAGAGTAGAAAGTTGTTAGTTAGTCGTGAATCTGGTAATGCTGTTGCTCAGTTTAGAGTGGTTACTCAAGTCTATAAATACTGTACATTGTGAATTCACAGATTAAGCATTTAGTATACAAAAGAAGTTTATTCTATAATTTCTCTATTTTCATTCTCAGTTTGGTTAGATATTTTCTATCACTTTTATTCAATTCTTTCATGGTATCATTCGCCATTTGATTCTGGATCCTTGTCTATCATGGCTTCTGCTGATTTCGCATCTGGTGAGTCTAGTTCTGGTGTGTTCGCCGACGATCGTGTCACCACTGTTCTTCCTCGGCATGAGGTGGTTAAGCTCGATGACGGCACCTATATTTAATGGCGTAAACAGATAAAATTAATCGTGGATGGCTATGGACTTATAGGATTCTTAGATGGTACTATTGCTCCGCCATCACGATTTATTTTAATGCCCGATGGATCTCGTGCTCCAAATCCGGCGGCTCAGGTGTTCACACAGCAGGATCGGCTTCTGACTTCATGGCTTGTCTACTGTAAGTGTTTCCCATCAGTCGTCGTTTGATGATGCGTGCACGGCGTGTGACATATGGAACACGACGATTAATCTGTTTGCGGCTGATACTGGTGCCAAGCAGTCACGAATTCGGCATGAGCTTTATTCTTTGAAGAAAGGTAATCTGTCCATTAAAGCTTATGTTGCTAAAATTAAACATTTGTGTGCTATGTTAGATGCATCTGGTTCTCGTATTTCTGAGGAAGAGAAGATTGAGGTGACACTCGCGGGTTTGCCGTCGGAGTTTGAGGCAGTTATTTCCTTCGCTCGGTTGTCGACTGGAATTCTGTCGTTACAACGTCTTGTTGATGCTTTAGTTGACTGTGAAAATCGTCAAGCTCAAGTGTTGCAGGAAGTAAACTTGCACGCAAACCTTGTTGAAGATGCGCCGTCTGTTGAAGGGGCTAGTTGTGGTGGTCGTGCGCCTGTTGTAGCCGTGGTAGAGCTTTTAGATCTCGCGTTCAATGCCAGATTTGTAGTCGCTTCGGTCATGAAACTCAGAAGTGCTACTACCGCTATCATCATGACTCGAATCGGGACTCGAATATCTCGTCTGTGGTGCCTCCGATCTCCTACCAAGGTGGTCCGTCTGGTGTTGAGAGGTTTGATTCGGAGTTGTTTATGCAACATGATGAAGAACAGTGTGTGGCTCCTTCTCAGAAAAGTCAAAGAACAATTTATGGCCAAGGGAACTATGCAAGTCAAAATAGGTATGCTGGTGGTCAAAACTGGGGTGGTGGCATGCAAAATGAACAATTGGCATATGGGCCACATGTGTCATATGCTCAGCATGAATATGGCCGGTCATATGCTAATGGGTATAAGCCCAATTTACGTCATATAGGCCCTGATGGTGGGACCGGTTTTAATGGCAATGCGCCATTTGAATTTGTTACTGGGAATGGACGGAGTGTATCACATGGGCTGAATGTTGAACAACATGCTGGACCGAATGGTGTACCATCTTCTAACTTTGTTCAAGTTGATCAAGTTGATCCTGATTCACCTGAACCGATTAATGTTGATCAGGGTCTACGATTTACCAAACCGCGCGCTCGGGTTTATACTGGGTCAGAATCATGTATTGGACTTCCTTGGCTAGGGGACTTACATGCATCTGATTATTCTGAGCCATCTGTATCTAGTTCTCATGTTAATACTACTCAACTTGGGCCTAGTAATGGCGATGATGGTTCATTCATTCCAGTGCGCGGTGGCACCACGTCTTGGTACCCTGACTCAGGTGTAAGTCATCATGTCTGTCGTGATGTATCAGCTTTACGTGATGTCATGCCATACTCAGGTACGTCATCTCTTTTAATGGGTGATGGTACTCCTGCGGTAATTTCATCAATTGGTACTGCTATTTTACCTACTCAGTTTAAGTCGTTACGATTGTCAAATGTTTTATGTGTGCTGAGTATACGGAAAAACCTCTTATCCGTCTCACAGTTTGCTCGTGATAATGATGTGTTTTTTGAGTTTCACCTTACCCATTGTGTTCTTACGGATGCCGTGACTCGGGAGATATTTCTGACGGGCCGCATTCGTGATGGGCTATATCAATTTTCTGTGCCAGTGGTTTTTAATCCGTCTAATGTTGCTCTATTTTTTGCTCATTCACAAGTTCCACGTACAGTTCCAAATTGTTCTGTGTTTGCTTTATGGCATAATCGTTTAGGCCACCCGTTTGCTTCTGTGGTCAAGACTATTCTAAATAAATGTAATATTGTTTCAAGTAAAAATAGTATTGATGGTATATGTACTGCATGTCAAAAAGGGAGGTCACATAAGTTACTTTTTTCACCTTCGACTACTAGTTATCGTCCTTTTAAGTTGATTGTTTCTTATATTTGGGGTCCCGGTTCTGTTACATATGATGATAAGAGATACTACGTTTCGTTTATTGACATGTGTACTCGGTTACCTGGGTTTACCTGGGTTTATCTTTTACATCAAAAAGCTCAAGCAATAGACTGTTTTACTCAGTTTCAACAGTTAATTAAGACACAGTTTGGCAAGTCTATTAAGCAATTTCAGAGCGATTGGAGAGGAGAATCCTGTGGTTTTACGACTGTTTAGAGTCCCAGGGAATTATACATCAGCTAACGTGTCTGTATACTTCTGAACAAAATGGAGTGGCTGAGTGTAAACATCGTCACATTGTTGAAGTGGGTATTACATTATTGGCTCACGCAAATTTGCCTATAGAATACTGGGGGTATGCGTTCTGTTGTGTGGTTCATCTTATAAATCGACTTCCTACTGTCGTTCTTCAGGGCAGTTCTTCGTTTAAGGCACTTTATAGAAATGATCTAACATATGATCATCTTCAAGTGTTTGGCTGCTGCTGTTATCCTTTTTTACGTCCATTTGTAGGTCATAAATTGGATTTTTGGTCTCAGCTGTCTACATTTTTGGGGTACAGTCCTCGTCACAAGGGGTATCAGTGTCTTTTACCAGATGGTAAGGTTATTATTTCAAGACATGTGGTATTTGATGAGCAGAGATTTTTGTTTACTGCATCTAGTTCCGATAAGTCTATGAAGACGACCAGTCCAACTAGTACGACTGTTGTTCCCATTGTGTAGCTCGCTTCTTTTTTTTCGTCTTTTATGCCTTGTGTGGTGTCACCATCTCTCCAAGGGTTCCAGTCTCAGCCTAATGCTCCTACATCAGATGTTGACTTGGTGCAGTCTCAGTCTCATGCTTATTCGGCTGCTGTTGGGTCTGGGTTGGATGATCTTCCAGCTGTCCATGAGTCCTTTTCACCAGGTGGTTTTAATGCCCATCCTCATTCTATCTCAAGATTGTCTGATGGTGTTTCGTCATTGTTTGACAGTCATATTAGTAGGCCACCTGTGGGTAATACTCACCCAATGGTCGCTCGAGCTAAAGCGGGAGTTTACAAGTCGAAGGTTTTAAATGTTGAAGCTATTGACCTTCTACAATTGAAGAAGCTCTGGCTACTGTTGAGTGGCGCACTGCTGCGCAAGATTTGTATGATGCTCTTATGCGTAATTCCACATGGAAGCTAGTTCCCACTCCGTCTAATCGTAAGGTTATTGGGTGCAAATGGTTGTTTAGAATCAAAAGGAATTCTAATGGTACTATTGCTCGACATAAGGCTCGATTAGTTGCAAAAAGCTACTCTCAGGTTTCGGGTTGTGATTTTAAGGAAACGTTTAGTCCGGTGGTCAAACAGGCTACTATCAGAGTTATTTTGTCTATTGCTGTGTCTAGGGGGTGGTCGCTTCGGCAAGTGGATGTGAATAATGCGTTTCTAAATGGAGATCTTGATACTGAAGTTTTCATGCACCAACCTCCCGGCTATATTCAGTATGGTCCAGATGGCAGACCTCTGGTGTGTAGTCTGAAGAAAGCATTGTATGGTCTTCATCAGGCTCCCCGTGCTTGGTTTGAAAAGCTGAAATGATTTCTAGTATCTGTGGGGTTTGTGGTATCGAAGTCTGATGCTTCCTTATTTGTTCGGGTCATACCAGATTCAACGTTGTATGTTCTTGTGTACGTTGATGATATCATTGTTACTGGTGATGTGCCTTTTATTATAGAGTGGTTTGTTCAATTATTGAATAATGAGTTCTCGCTTAAGGACATGTGTGATCTTCATTACTTTCTTGGGATAGAAGTTACTCGTTCTTTATCAGGCTGTCTTCATCTTTGTCAGAAGAAGTATATACGTGATATTCTTATACGGTGTTCGATGGAAAATGCAAAGAGTGTTCATACACCGATGATTAGTTCCTCTATCATGACTAGAGATGGTGGTGAGCGTTTAGAGAATCCGACTGAATACAGGAGCCTTGCCGGAGCGTTACAGTATGTCACTCTTACGCGGCCTGATGTTGCATACGCTATAAATCGAATATGTCAGTTTATGCACTGTCTCACTTCTATTCATATGATTGCTCTGAAGCGCATTTTGAGATATCTAGGTGGAATGATTGAACTTGGGATTGTGTTTCGTCGGTTCACTAGTTTGCCCTTAGCTGGGTATGCTGATGCAAACTGGGGATTAAATTTTGATGACTGCAGATCTACTACTGGATATTGTGTTTATTTCGGACATACTCCTGTGTCGTGGTGTACGAAAAAATAGCAAGTTGTTGCTCGGTCTACTGCTAAGGTAGAATATCGGAGTCTTGCCGCAGTTACTAGTGAGGTTACGTGGCTTTTGTCTTTCCTTCAAGAATTACATGTTAAATCTACTAGTGTTCCCAATATTTGGTGTGACAGTTCTGGTGCAGTTGCGGTTGCTGCTAATCCTGTTCTATATTCAAAGTTTAAGCACGTTGAATTAGATTTATTTTTCGTTCGGGAAAAGGTTACTGATGGTACTATTACAGTTGGCGAGGTTCCCGCGTGTGATCAAGTTGCTGATGTTCTCACTAAGCCACTTTCACTATCGAATTTTGGTCGCTTTCGGAGTTTTCTACGGGTCTTGCTTGTGGAGAAGATGGATGGATATTAGAGTGTAGAAAGTTGTTAGTTAGTTGTGAATCTGGTAATGTTGTTGCTCAGTTTAGAGTGGTTACTCAAGTCTATAAATACTGTACATTGTGAATTCACAGATTAAGCATTTAGTATACAAAAGAACTTTATTTTATAATTTCTCTATTTTCATTCTCTGTTTGGTTAGATATTTTCTATCTCTTTTATTCAATTCTTTCAAACCCTAACAGACCCAAACTAAACCAGACTTGGCCAAGTCTAAACTCGAGCCTAGTACCCAAAACACAGACCCTAGCCCAATTACAGACCTAACCCACTAGCCCAAATGAGCCCAACTCAGTTTGACCCAAAACCAAAGTCAGCCTAGGGTTTCAATTTTTGAAACCCTAAGTGCCGCATCTAGGGTTTTTAAACCCTTGGTCTTTTGGCGCCACACACAGCTGTCACTCGTACCTGCCACCGCCGGACGTCCCATCGCCCCACTTGTGCCCATCAGCCACCTGCAAAGAAGAAAACAAGCAGAGACAAGACAACAACAATACCAGTAACAATCAGCTATAAAAGCCGAGGAAAAATGTAACCTTTCCTTTTTCTGATTTTTGTAACAAAAAAATAGATATTAGCAAAAAGAAATAAAAAAAACAAGAAAAACATTCAATGTGATACATTTTTTTCTTTTCAGTTTTATAGATCTATTTCCTCTTTTTTTTCTTTCATTTTTTTTACTCATATATGTAAATAAAAGTAGTAAAAAAGAGGGAAGTAAGACATACCTGAATCGCCCCGTAAGTGTCGTCGCTGGAGTCCTTCGGGTCACCGAAGTCGAATGAGGAAGGCGGCGTTTGGCGTCCCTTCTCACGGCCTTCAGGCCATGAAGACTCAGTCTCCAGTTGGCCCTTGAAGAGCAGTTTAAAAAAAGGGCGACCTTTGGCCTCTTAATCGCCGCTCACGGCGAGGCCAGTGGTGGCTCATTCAGCCGACGACGGGGTGTTGAGAGGGGAATTTTTTTTCCTCTGTAGTTTTTTTTAAGAAACCCTAAGAAAATGATTTTTTTAAAGAAAAATTTACCTTAAGTAAGGGTTATTAAACGACTCTGTTTTGCAACTAGGGTTCAGGTGCCAAAACGATGCCGTTTTGGCCCTGACCCGCGCGGTGACCCGACCCTGGAGGAGGATCCGCTTGTTTTCTTAAAAGGGATATTTGCGCGCACAGTCCCTCTGATTTTGCAACGCGTTGCAATTTGGCTATTTTTTTGTTCTTTTCTTTTATTTTAAATTAGCTGCATAGTTTTACTTTTGTTTCATTTTAGTCCATCGCAGCGCCGCGTTTTAGGGACTTGGTTTATTTACTGCTTTGGTCCTTCTCTTTTGGCGCGTGTTGCAATTTAATCATTTTCGTTTTTTTATTTCGAATTCGCCCAGTATTTTCGTTTTTATTTCGATTTAGTCTGTGTTATTAGCAATTTTATTATTTAGTTAATTATTTTATTATTATTTTCATTATTATATTATTATTATTAGTTTTATTTTCCTTTCATTTATTCGTTACTATTTTGTTAATATATTAATTAGTTTTATATTATTTTTAGTTTTATTTCTATTCTACATAAATATATACATATATGTATTATGCATGTACATTTTTATAACTTATTTTATATACATACAAACATATATATATATATATATTATTCTATAATTTTTATACACATGTATTTGCACATCTATATATATATCTATACGCATTTTATAAATACATGTATATAAAACATACTTTTGTACACCTTTTACAATATATATAAATATATATATATATATAAGCGTATATATATAATAATTTTAAAATGTATACATATGTATGTATCTTTATACATTTATGTCATCTTGTTCTTTTTATTTATTTCTTTATTTGTATTCACATTATTTAGAATGAATGCTTTAATATTATTGTTTGTATGTTTGCAATGGTGTACTATATTAGTTTGTCTTTTTATTTATTTTATTTTATTTTATAGCCTTCGCTTGTATTATTTTACTCACATTATCATCATTGTTGTTACGTTACATCTTTTTTACTCGGATTTGTCAAAAAAACGAAAAATTTCAAAATAAAAGCAATACTCGATATTTGGGATCTTCGAGAGAATTGAGCCCTAATGTATTGGGTTTCAATTTTCTTCGTTGAATCTAAATAATCGAGAGTGCTCTTTAAAACAAAAACATAAATAAATAACTCATTATCGAGAATTCAATACGTTGTGTCCTAACACATTGGATATGACACGTTGTTTTCTCGAGACGAGGATTTTTCTAAAAAATGCAATATTCAATGTTTAACATTTTGAGAAATTGCGCCCTAACGTATTGGGTTGCAATATTTTCGCATGACTTAAACAATTGAACACCCTTTTAAATTATTTTGTGCAAGTTTTTAGACAAGCTCATTTCTGAAGAGGAAAAATATTGTGCCCTAATGCATTGGGTGTGATGTTTTCTCTTTCTGAAATAGGAGAGTCTTAACGAATAATTTGATTTATACAAATGTTTCAATAAAAGATCGTATTTTAAATCTCTTTAAAGTTTTCAATTCTCGACACTAAGACATTAACTAATCAACTAGGTACCAACTTTAGGCGTTACGAGGGTGTTAATCCTTCCTCGTACGTAACCGACTCCCGAACCTATTTTTCTGAATTTCGTGGACCAAAATCGTTGTTTTAATAAAATCAAACCGTTTATTAAAAACAACCACTTTTTGAGGTGATCCAATCACACCTCATTAAAAAGGATTGGTGGCGACTCCCGTTTTCATTTTCATTTTTCAAAACCTAAGTCGACCCCGTTTTCACAAAAAAATGGTGTCAACAATAAGTATGAATAGATATGGTAAAAATAATTCAACTCTCTCAATTAGATTCATAATTATCTTTTTCAATTATGTATATCATTTTTAAAGTTTGAATTTGATTTTTTTCCCTAAAAAATGTAATATTAAAACTTATGAAAATATACTGTGCGGGTAAAAGTAATATGAAAGTGCTTTATATTATGTTGGGGAAAAATTCGCGTAAGCAACGAACAATATTAATAATGAAGAAATTGAAAAGACCAAACATACAAATTTTACGTGAAAAAACTACTCTGAAGAAGATAAAAAACCATGGGTAAAAAGATATTTAACTAATAAGAGAAAAGTAAAAAATGGAGAGAGTTAGAACAAAGAAAAAACACGAAACTCCGGAAGAAAAACCCCTTCAAACTGAAACACATAATTCTCTCTTAATTATGTTATTTTCTATGTATAAACCTAGGGTAACTATAGCCCTTTTAATTATAGGCTGAAATCCGTAACTTTTATAACTAAAATAATATCTCTAGATTAATTAGAAACTAATTCAGAATTGAACTGAAAGAAGGAAACCGAGAAACTTGAGGAACACGCCGCCACGTCGTGTATTTTTATTGTTATTGTACGTAAAATCAAACAGTAAACTGATCTTTTTGTTAAAAATTTCATCTATTTTTATTGTTAAAGAATGATGTAGTATGACATGTAAAAACTGATATGTTTATTTTTAAATAAAATGAAATAAAATCTAATTTTAATACTTTTTATGCTGAATGATGGTTATATTGATGAATTACTTAACGCGTAAATTGAATGGGTCAATTCTTCTGACTTCAGTTATATTTAATTTTCACCAAAAATATACCATTACCATTGATGTTTTAGTGCATTTATTGATAGCAAATATGAATATAAATGAAGTCCCCCAAAGAGAGTACATTAATATCCTATGCTATTTATCGACTATATTTAATAGTTGTTTTACTGCATAATTGCATCTACCACACTATTCTAATAAATGCTTGTTTTATTGTTATTATTTTAGCTTCACCTTTTTTACTGCTGATACCATTTATTCTCCACAATCAAATTTAGCAAACTAATGAACTCCATGGATTCATTAAAATTTTGGTTAACTTTGAATCAAATTGGCTAATTAGAGAGGGAAATCTGACCCAAAAAAAAAGTAGGTTTAAATGAGCATTGTTGTCAATGCAGGAGGATGTAGGTTTAAATGAGTTGAAACGGATTATCCTTCTATTTATTTTATGGGTTGGGATAAATATTTAAAAAAAACAAATATGATTAAAATGTAATATTTTAAAAAATAGATTAGCCAAATTATATAAAAATTAACCATAAAGTTGATTCATCTTACATTGTGTAATTATGTTGTTCTTTTCCAAATAATATTGTTCTACTTTGCATAATAAAGGGTTTTGTTCACAATCGACTTAAAAGTACATTTCATAATCAATTAATGGATTATTTATAATAATAAAATATTATTGTATTAAATGCAATACTTAATTCTTTTTTCTTCTTCTTATTTTCATATATTCAAATAAAATATTTATATATAATTTAAAAAAACATAATGATTTATTTGACCATTAAATTTTATAAAAAATCATTTTAATCATTCATCTAATTTTTCATCTTTTTAACTCTTAATCTTATGCTATTTATCAGATCACCTAAAATGAAAATGTAAATGAATAATACAAAATGAACATAGTATATTAAGTAATTTAAAGGCAAAAATAATAGAAATATTGAAATGAAAAGAATAGTAATACAAATGCATGTGCATGCACAGTAATACAAGAAAAAAAGGGTTTGAAGATTTGAAAAGAGACAAAAGACAAGAGTTCAAGATACAGTTTGGATTTCCAAGATTCTATTTCTAATTTACTATCTATCTTTTCCCAAATTTACACTCTTGTCCTTTTCCTTTTTATAATTATGACAATAATAGAAGAAAAATTGTAGCTTTAGTATTTCAAATTCAAAATTATCAATTTTTTTTTATTTTTTTCATGAAATGTTATTAATGGAGTAGTATATGCCACTTCCCCATTTGCAGCTTTTATTCAAACTTTTGAAATTCTCTTTCTCTCCCCATCCTGCTTCATTTTTCCCTTTTTTATTTTTCATTCATTGCCTTGCATTTCGGTACTCAAAAAGCTTTCTCATGGCTATCATCTACTTTCTTTTATAAGGTAAGATATATATAATCCCTTCTTCTTCTTCTTCTTCATTATTTCTTGTTTTTTTTTCCTTATGAGAAGAAGGGTTTTATCATGTATGTTTTAATCCCAGCTATGAAGCTTGCATAGTCTAGTTTCACATTTATGTGATTCAAGACCCTTAATTTCTTTGCTATGGAGAACATGCATTAGCTTGTGAAAACTGGGTTCAACTTCATCTTCAACATGAAAACTGGGTTCTACTTCATCTGATCCACAAAGTTGTTCTATTAGCTAACCATTGCATGGCTTCTGCTGCAGAATGCTTTGAAGTTTATTATTATTTTTTAAGATTATGATTGTTTTAATATCTTTTGAGTTAATTCTTCTAATTTGCAGCAAACAAGTAAGAACTGTGCCTGATTGTCTGCATAATAAGCCAAATATTTCCAAACCTTATTATTATTTTTGTAATATTTTGATTTGCATTTTGCTTGACCTCACCATCACGCGCCATGGTGGCGCGTACATTGATTTTGACTCGGAAAACCCTGACAGGCGAGGCAACGCATGCCTAGCTTTCCTCCCTTTAATCATACACCACAATTTAGCTTACTCAAATTTACTAAAGTACCTTTGGAATGTTTAAAAATGCATATTTTTTATGCATGGTTAACTGTCCATATAATGGTGTGCATATACATATATACATATACATATACATAGAGAGTGAAAAAAGGGCTTTTTTGCACTGCCCTAGAAAAGCTAGTGAAAATAACCATGAAAAATATATATGAGGAATCAAAAGACATGGGGGACTGGAAAAGTGAAAACTGTTTTTGGGATTTTTTTTTTATCTCTTTTCATTTTTAGAGAATATGTTTTTTGTTTGATAGTGCTTTGATTATATGTGGGTTGGTTTGACTACTAGGATGACTTTCTACTTTTATCTGTGGGAAAAAAATATGAGGCAGAAGATCTTTACAAGTTTGCTATCTGACACTTGAATTCATTTGTTATTAGGGTTTTCCCCATTTCTTTTTATATCTATATATGTATTAGAACAAAGGTATGATAAGCCTTATGCAAGTATGGAAATTGACCAAGTAGTATTGAAAAAATTATGTGGATACTCAATTGCTAACAAATTAAAACTAGATGATGATAATGATATAATCTTAAATGGCCTTTGCATTGTCTTATTTTTTCTCATCTGCCCAATGCAGCTACAAGTGTGTGTGTGTATATATATATATATATTTATAGGGGATCATTTGTGCAACCCAAAGTGGGATCTTGAGGGGGGAAAAACTGAACTTGGCAATGGTTTATAGCTTTAAATGGAAGGAATCTTAGAGACAAGTTTGAGGATTTAACTCCCCAAACCAAAAATTTGAGAGCCCCAGAATTATAAAATTGCCATTGTAGCAGTGCCACTATTTGCCTCATTTAATTCATGTTCTACATTGTGGTGAAAATATGATATCACTCTTTACTTAGAGATTTTTAACCCCAGAAGTCAAAGTCAAAAGCCATACACTTGCCTTAAATAATTGAAAAAAAAAAGTTGATTTCAAACCTGCCTCCATTACATGGTTTTGTACACCATAATCAAATGCAGGTGCCCACCTCATATATATGGTAGTCCAAGGTGTTCTTATATATATACATATATATTGAAGTGTTCTTATATATATACATATATATTGTATATTTATATATGCCATTCTCACTTTTTTCTTTGGTGTACTTTAAGTTTTGCAGGTCACAAGTTTTTGACTAACTAGTTCTGTTTTCTCTTCACAAACTTCTTCAATATTGGAAGTGCCAAGATGCCAAGATCAAGGTGAGAATCTAATCTGCCATGAACTAATGAATATAGTTGTTTGTGTTTTAGTACTGTTAAATCTAGTATGTTTTCGGGTTTTTAATACTTTTTATTGAAATGGAAAGTTCCATGTATGTAGAATAATCTTGGCATTCAAGCAAAATGACATGATTTGCTTGTATTACATGTTTGTTGTTTTTGCTGACGTGACATGTTTGTGTTTTTATGAGGACTAGGGGCTCGGACATGCCACAAAGGCAATCTCCTCGAGGGACGCATCAGGTTAGGCCATCGAGTTCTGATTCAGACCCTTTGCATCATCGACCCATTACTGATCGTAGTAGTCCTAAGCTTGGAGATCGTCGTTCACCAAGAGGTGCTCCACAATCTGATCCATTGAACCAAAAGAAGCTTGGCACTCGTATTGCAGATTTAGAATCTCAACTGGGGCAAGCACAAGAAGAGCTGAAGAATCTCAAAGACCAGTTGGCTTCAGCAGAAGCTGCAAAGAAAGAAGCGCAACAAGAGCTGGAAAATAAGACCAAGAAGCCTAAAGCTCGGGAACCTGTTGAAGTTAATGAGAAGGTTTCTCCGAAAAGAACTCGAGATTCTAAGAAATCGGATTGTAGCATCAGAGATGAAGTTTCTGAAGATAACCAACAAGAAACTGATGTGTTTGAAGTCACAGTGGAAAAAACAGCAATTGAGCCTAAGGTGGAAACCGAAGAAGTCGATCAAGTAGATGAGAAAACCAATGCAATAGAGATATCGAGTGTACCACCAGCAGAATCCGAGCTGGAGAAACAATTTTTCCAAGACTTGGCTTTGAAAAATGATGAGATCAATATGCTGAAGTCCAAGCTAGAAGAAAAAGAAAAGGAGCTTGTTGTGTTCACTCAAGAGAACAAGGACCTGGAAAAGCAGCTCAACGAAGCGAACTCGAACATTTCGAGTGCTAAAGTTAAGGAAGAAGAAATGGCATTGCAGTTGGGCCAAGTAGGGGAGGAGCTGGAAGCAAGCAAAACAAATACAGCTCAATTGAAGGAAAAGCTTCAATCAGTGGAAGAACAAAAGGGGGCACTGGAAGCTGAAATGAAGAAGCTAAGGGTACAAACAGAACAATGGAGAAAGGCAGCAGATGCCGCAGCAGCTATTCTTTCCGGTGGTGTGGAAATGAACGGGAGGATTTCAAACCGGTGTAGCTCAATGGATAAGCATTTCAATGGCGTGTTTGAGACACCAGCTGGTGGATTCGCTGGTTATGTCGGATCACCAGGCTTAGCTGATGATATGGACGATGGTTTCGGAAGCGGAAAACGCAAAGGCTCTGGGATTAAAATGTTCGGAGACTTATGGAAAAAGAAGAGCCAGAAATAAAACTTGAAAGACGACAAAGTGGCATATTATTGTGAAATGGTTACTCACCATTTCAGTTTTTGTTGGTCCATGTGTTCCGATTAATGCAGTCGGTTTTTGGCTGCCATGTCGTAGTATGCAATGTAATGTTATTTAAGGATGATCTTTTAATATGTTGTGTTATTTTATGGGGAGCATTTGTTGAACCACTCTGTAAAAAAAACCAAGGTTCCATCATCTATGTCCTATTTCATTCAAATTTAGCTATGTTTCATTTGATGTGTAGAGCTTGATTTGGCCATTCTTGAAGCATACTGTAATAAAAACAAGTACATTAGGGAAACTGGAAGTAAAGACTAACAGAAACACCAAAAGTTACAGGTTATGCAAATCCTAGAAAATTTGTCTTAACAATAAACAAGAGAACTACTTTATGCATCTTGGGACTTGTAAGATTCTAATATCAATTTAGCTTGTTCCATTATCAAATCATTCCTCTCCAAAAACAACTTGCAATTTCCTCCATTTCTCCTCTAAAGCAGCTGCCCTTTCACCCCTAATCATATCCAATCTAGGCTTTAAAACTTCACGTGGGTAATTTGAAAGCAACTTTTAATGCTAGGAAAAGTAAAAAAAGGTGAGGATAGATCTTTTTCTAAGCCACATGAACAGAGAATCCTCATCCTTTTTACCTCTCCCAACATTAAGAGTTGCTTCTTTTCATCATCATCCGTCTTTTCAACCCATGGAAGGAGGTAATTCAAAGAGCAAAAAATCCATATCCCAACCTGTTAAATCTTCTTCAACCACTGTTTTCTTCTTCACCTCGTCATCAACAACAATAACATCAGGTGAAGAAAGCCGACGAAGAAAGATTCGGTTCTCTTTGTTGGTATTTTATCAGAAAATAAAACTAAAATGATGAAAAAAACTGGACTGAGAAGTCAAGTAATTGAAATGGAAAAGGATCATTTTATTGAACTACTAACTAAAAATAGGCTAATAACAGAATCATTATCTTTAACAAAAATCTCTAAAAAATCTACAATAAATCAAAGTTAAGATTATATCTAAAAATAGCTAGATTATGATAACTGAAGTAAATCTTCAACACTCTTGATGTTATTATTGTTGATGACGAGGTGAAGAAGAAAACAGTAGACCGCTTGGTTGAAGAAGATTTAATAGGTTGGGATATGGATTTTTTGCTCTTTGAATTACCTCATTCCATGGATTTTGTGTTATATATATTCAAGCTCATGTTTAAAACAGATTTAATTTTTACTAAATCCTTGTAAATTTTAGATAAACCTTCAGGTTTAAATGAATAACCTTATTTATGAACAAATATTGACATAAAACAAACAAAGTTGTATTATATTGTTCTTGTTATAGAATTTTGCTTAACATACTTTAGTCTCAAGCTTTTGGTAAAATTATAAAACTTAATAAATTCATTTTATTACACATTGACTTTATCATAAGGGTTTTACTGAACAATCAGTTATCCTAATTATTTTTTCTAAACAATTGAATTCAAAATTCTCATATAAAATTCTAACCCTAGATGGAGCAAGCAAAATTGCAACAAATTGTGAGATGTGGGGATTTTGTACCTCTCAGTCGAAAGTATTTCACATGTACATTTAAAAAAAAAATAAAATAAACAACTCACGAGAGTTAGGTGACATGGTAAGGATCTCTCCTACCTTAATCAGTGGTCGAGGGTTCGACCCTCATATTGGATATGGAGCAGCTTTAAAACTTGTGGCCAACATCTACTCCTATGAAAGATTAGTTATTGGATTAGCTTCGATAAATAACTTGACAAATTAAATAATAATAAATGTGTTCATTAGTCTCATTTTGACCCTAGTATTACATTAGGCCAACCAATTATTTTTAAAAGGTTTATATGAAAAATAGATACCTAAATTATGCAAATTTTCTCATCTAGGTACTCAAATTATACAACCTTTCTCATTTAAGTGCCTAAATATTTTTATTTAATTAAAAAACTGCGTGTCGTAATTTGATTTGTTCAAAGATTTTTAATTGAACTTAAATGGTTGATACCTAAAGGGTAACAAAATAAAACTTTAAACATCTCCTTTGACAAAAAAAAACCTAAATAAAAAATTATATAATTTTTTGAAACAATACCTAAAATTATCTATAACTCCTCACCAATCCTTAAATGAGAAGATAATGCGCTTCGACATACTTAAATCCATATCCTCCTACACTAATAATAATATTGATATCAATCGAACTAAGCCTTTTTAAAACAACCTATCTATAATTATTGAAAAAAAAGGAATTATTGAAAAAACTGTTGGTAGTGTCGTAATCTTTAGACAATCTGACTCACACTCTGTGCACACGGTTTTCAGTTGGGCCGCCTTGGAAGCAGTCCCGGTTTCTGCTTCTTCCTTTTATTAATTAGGTCCCATCCCTTTTCTTTAAATATATACACAAATATTAACTATTTTTAATAATTACAAAAATATGCATCTCAATTATATTTTTAATTCAATATTAACAATCTAATCTCATTGATTAAAATAAATTTTAAAAAAGAAAAATAATTATTTTTATTATTCGATTTTAATGGAATTAAATGGACCAACAATTTCCATGGTCAATCTATATTCTATGGTATATTCCATGGTGTTTTATTTAAATTCTTTAATAGGATCTAGCAAGACAATACATTTTGACCACTACAATTCCTTTTATAATTGAAGTAAAATTGACTGTTTATTTAAAGAAAAATCTGTTTTATGCCAATTCTAGTTCAAACTTGTAGCAACAATCTTTGGTAATGGTTTTATAGGAATTACTCCATTTGTCGATTGAGTTTTTACTTGATTAGTATAGGAATTGTTATCAATACAAGAGAACATAGGTTTGAATGTACTAAAACACATTATCCTCTAATTTATGAGTTGAGGAGGATTATGAATAATTTTAGACATTATATCGTAATTTGATCATTTATATTAAATAGTATCCATGATGGGGTGAAAATTTGTACTATATTAACAAGAAGGATAGTTACATTGAGTTGAAACAAATTAAGAAAAAAAAAGTACAAAGGAAAAGAGCTACCTAAAGATCACACAAACCTTTTTGATACTACAAACTTTTTCCTAATCCTATTTCTTATTTGAAGTATAAAGAAAATCTACTCAAAAGTGAAAAATAAAAAAGAGATTAAGAAGCAGCAATTTTTTCAAAGTGAATGAGCCTATTATCTGCCAATCTGGAATTATAAGCAGATTTTTTGTACTCGAACCAAGTAAATTCTTTATATAAGCTTTGTTGATCACCTCTCATCAAAGATGGCAAAGGTGCTATTTTCTCACTCAATGGTGGTCCACAAAAATAAATCATCGATAGCCTTGATTTCACACTGTTGGTCACTACCCTATGTTTTACACTTTTAAACCTTCCATTGGTCATTACCTGCAAACACAAACATCCATTACAGAAAATTCAAGAACTGACCCAAAGTTTCAAATCTAAATAAAATGATGATCCCAAAAAGTTGATTTCCCTTTGTGTTTTTAGGTTTGGAAGCTTACAACTAAACTCTTTTGTGTACCCAAGAAAGGGAAAAAAAAAAGAAATTTATTTAAGTGGGGACTGTAAGATATGACAGATATTCAAGTGATGAAAACAATTCAAAAAGAATATTCCAGTTAGTTCTTTTTCTTGTAAAAAGAATCAATAAAATAGGGATTTCTCATTTTTCTAGCATGAGTTATGGAGGTAAAAATATTATGGAAGTTTATATTAATTTTTAGAAATTAATTTTTAATTATAGAAATAGATAGAAAATTTAATGTAATTTAATTTATGATATAAGAGTTTTTAGGGTATTTTTATATTTACCATACCTGTAAGGAGTCACCAACATTGATGAAGAATGAGGTTTGGTCAGGTGGCACTGAAATCCAGCTTCCTTCTCTTAGAGAGATTTGAAGACCAGAAGTGTTGTTAGATCTCAACACTGAGATAATTTGTGGGTCAGTGTGTTCACCAAATCCAATCACATCCCCATTGCCATTGCCATTACCATTCAAAGGTTGAACATTAGGGCATGGTGGGTAATGATTCACCCTGAAAACAGAGTCACTCTCTTCATCCATCAACAGTTTGCTCAGCACATTCCTGGGTTGTATCTTCAACCCATCAGCCATCATTTCAAGTATCTCACATGCCATTTTCTTTACTGATTTCATATAGCTATTCAAAGCCACCCTGAAAAAGAAAAACAATAAATAAAATTGAAACACCCCCCAAAATACAGAAAGAATTCCCATTTCTTTTAGTGTTCTGTTTTACAGACCTGAAAGTTTGGAAGCTATGGAGACTGGGGTCTTGATTAGTAGTCAAAAGAAGATACTCAACCCAACCAACATCACCGTGTATACCAATCCTTTTATGACCATAACCATAAGGTTGAGGTTGTCCTGTTTTTTGTTTCTCACAAAGTGGTAAACTGAAGAACTTGGTAGCTTCGGATTCCAACATGGAAATGGATTCCATTGGAACCCCATGGTTGATCACCTTGAAGAACCCAAACTCTTCACAGGCTTTGATTATTTGGTGTTTTGAATCAGGTTTTGAGAGGTCTACAAGTGGGATTTGAGTGAACAATGTGGTTGGTTTGTTGTTTTTCAGGTAAGAAGAGAACTGTTCAATTGCTGGTTTTGACACCACCACCATTGTCAGTTGTTTATGTTATTCAATGTGGGGGTATAGATGGATATTGAGATTGATAAGAGGTTTGCAATGAAGGGTACATGAACAAAAGGCTTTGGATTTTGCTTGGCTATTTATAGGAGTAGAGGAAGTGAGAGTTTTGGGAGATAAGAAACAAATGTTTTATATTTAATTAAAATATTTTTATTTTTATTTTCTTTTAAAAACTAATAGATAAGATACATTGTTTTTTGACATTTATTTTTACATCCTAACATGCTTAGGTCGGCCATACGGACTTCACACGAAAAAAGCAGTCTAGTCAACACCAATCACCTAATTTTATTACAAAATCTGATTTCATTTCGTACATCTTATATTCCAATGTGATTGTTAAGGTTTTTAGAGTTTTACTATGTTTTTAAATTGAACCGATAGTAGAATTGATTACGTTATGAGTTTGAGTTTAATTGATTCAATTAGAAATTTATTAAAAATTTAAGTAAAAGAATACCAGTTCAACCGGCCTTTTAGTTGATTGTCGATTTAACTGGTTCAAAATCCTTTTTCAAAATAATACCTCGGTTGGGTCTTGGTCCAACCAGTTCAACCAGTTGGTTTAGTCCGGTTCAAACATCTTTGATTCATACCATGTTTAGGTTCTATTTAGGATTCTTTTGAAGTAAGTCTGGATATATTCCGGTTATCAATTTGATCATGCTTTATAATAGATTGAATTATTCATGATTGTACTTATAGTCAAGGTTTTTAGAACCGGACAAATGGATGAACTGGTCAAACCATCGATTCAATTGGTTCATCCGATATAATTAAATAAATTATTAAAAAAATCATAAAATATAAAAAAAATCTAGTTCAACTACCCGATTCAACTGATTCAAACTAATTCCTCAGCCAACCGGTTCAATACCCATTTTTCAACTCCCGACTTGATCCAATCCAATCCAATTGAATCAATCTTTCTTTAACAAAATATTCCTTTTTCAATTGTTTATAATCAATATTTCATTTAATTGTCCCCCGTTTTGTATATCTTAAATTCTTTTATTAAAAAGAATCAAATTCCATTTCAATGAACCACATCAAATTGTTTCCTTTTAATTTCTTTTCTATATTAAAATATAATGATATTATTGTTGGTAGGTAAATTCATTGAACTAATTAAGTTATAGGTAAGGAGATAAGTTTATCTTGTATATTCTTTAATCTACTTTTAAAAAATAGGATCTATAATGAAAATATTGCTACAATTTCACTTGTTTATTTAAAAAAGTTGGAGGGTACAATTGATTCTCCATAGGACCTACTTTGCATATAATTGTGAGGGTCTGGTTTGAGAGGATCTAAAGTTCATGGTGTTTGTAAAAACACCTTTAAAAATATAAATATAATTATATTTCAATTAAATATAAAATACAATAAAATTGTAGGACTTACTTGTTTTGATATTAAATAGTATTAAATATAACTAATTAATGAAAACATATTTTTAGTTTAATGATACGATCCTAAATTAATATATGTTTAAAAAATTCACTGAAAATAAAAATAAATGTCGGTTTGGCATAGATATTATTATCAATTGACATAGATATTGTTGGTGAGATATTTTCTCGTTAAAAAAATTGGAAATTCACTTTTGCATATTCATCTTTTTATAAAAAATAATGCGAAATTATTCTTGAAATTCCATCGGAAAATAAAGTTATTTTCTCTTTGATGTATATCATCTATGATATTTATATGATGTCATTTTCATTTCCACTTTTAAATTTTAATTTGTTCATTAACAATTTTTAATTTTTTTTAAGTCGATATTTATTAAAAATTTATCAATATTATTATGTCACGTGTTGCAAATCTAGTTCGAAAAGATAAACAAATTCACATAATTTATCATTGTGGGGGCATGCAACTGCAAGCGTCTAGGGCCTTCTAACTTTATTGCAAGGACATCCGCATGAAAATCGGGATAATGTTTTTCTTAATTGCTATGATTAAAAAAAAAAAACCCTGAAATTTAAAATTATTAACCAAAATATGATTACTGAGTTAGTATTATGATTCATGGACCAAATTATAAATAAATAATTTATTTTATTAAGATTATATTAATAATTTGATTATTTTAAAATGAAAAAAAATACTATGAAAACTGAAAAGTTAATTTCTCTATATTAATTTGTTAAAATTTGGTCATCATATTTTACAAAAAATTAAAAATTAGTCCAAATAGACACCATTATTAAACATTTTGTTAAATCACTATAAATTCCTAATTCCATAATTAGAAAAAAACTTTATTTGCCTATTCTCCATTTGAAAAATTAGTACATATAAATAATGAAAGTCTTTATTTAAACAATTTTTTACTCTCAAAATAAATGCATCAACATTTAATGTTACACGAGAATATTTTATGTATGATAAGATTTACTCTTACTTTGATCTTTTCTTTTTTTTAGTTTACAAATATAATTACATCTTGAAAGAGATGAATTGATTATTATAAGAATCGGGTGAGCAGTTATAAAGAGATCGATGATTATTACAAGAATCGAGTGAGTAGTTATACATATTGGATGCAATTGCAAAAAGAAACAAAGACCCAAAACAATTGTTTACAAGTTTGGTTTTTCTATGCCTATGATTTTACCCACATATATAATCTACTATTTTCAACATTATACAAAATAATGATTTAAGTCCTATCACATACTCAAATAACAACCTTACCTTTGCACTAAAGATCTAATTTTTTTTCACTAAATTTTCTCCTTACAAACATAATTTGTAAAATTTTTCTTGCACAAAATGCACTCACAAAAATAATTTCTAAAGAACATAATAAATGCTAAAACTCACTCTATATATAATTCTTATGCAAGTCTTGAATCTAAAGCTTTTTGGACTTGCTAACATTGAGATAAATCATAATACAATCCCCAAAGTAGCATCAAGACTATCCTCATAAAGTCTAAGATATTAAGAGATAACCAAAATTAAATTTTCAAGTCAATCGATCCAATCTCCTTAAATTAGGAAATTCGATTTACTTAATCCAATTTAATCTAATTTGCAATAATTTGTTACTTCAAATGACCGATCTTAAATGGGCCAACACGCTTCCAATGAACCAAATGTTTTTGTTTCAAAAGATTATCAATTCAAAATAAAGCAAGTTATAAAACTTGAGAAGTGGCAAGTGCAATTGTAACTATTCTGCATCACTGCTCTCATAACTGCCTCAACACATGTATTTTTATAAGAAACGTTGCGACCTTCAAAACTCTCTGGCTTTCTATCTAGTATTTGGGGACGTATATAAACGTTGCTGTATGCTATTACAAACACTACTACTCTAGTGAAAAACGCCATAGAAAATCTATTTTGATGTAGTAGCAATATCATTATAAACACACGTGACAATTGCACATAGTAAAATTGAAGACTCATGTATGACAATAATCCATGATAAAACTTGAATCCGGATAAGTAAATACCCAATGCCTAATCTCTTTTAATAATGTCAAGACCTCATTGATAACATTTTATATATTTACATCATCGTGTATGTATAGATAGATAAATAAATAGAAAATATCTACAAACTATTCCTTTTTATTCTTGTATTCAACAATATTCATGTCACAATTAATAATTATTGATACTAATTAATCAGTCATTACAAGTTAATAACTTGGCATCTCAAACGTTTAGTTCAATGACGATGCAGATATCTGAGTATGTGTAGCACTATCTATGTTCGGATGTCTGTTGACTGAAATATAGGTGAAGTACTGAAAAAATTTATGTTGAGTTCTCCGATTAACATCAATTTAAAGTTTGATATCCAAACAATCCTTACAATCTAATTTGATTTCATAATTGCAAACGTATATACATTTGTTATTAAACCAAATATCTAGCTAATTGCTACCAAAAATAATTCTTGAATAATAAATTTAGAATGGGGAGGTTGATTTCGTGGAGAGAAATCTGCAAAGTTTCATATGTTTAGAGGCAATAAATTTATTGAATGAAAGTGTTTTATTGGTTGTTTGAGAAAGTGAATCATGCGTGACATGGTTAAACTTAAATTTAAGATTTGAGTCTAAATATGTGCAGTGCGATGATTTGTTTTCTTGAAATTAAAAAACAAAAACTTCCACGAAACTAATACCAAACCATTTTGTTTAAAGAGGAATAGAGTTGGTTTGACAATGGAATTTCAGCTTCCATACAATAATTTAAGATCACATGGATACAGTTGGGAGATGACATCTTAATGTTTCAAATTCATCTCCCTATACAAATTAATTCTAATTTGTTTAATCAAGTACACATGTGTTTTTTAGGCAAATGTTTAATCAACGGTCAATTTTGGTACGGTATTCTTAGTCCTATTATTAGTGCATGTCTATTATTAGTCCATGTCATTGAACCTTGATATCGACCAAGGTTTGTCCTCCAAAAAGTATTCATGTCTTAGAGTTTTCAAAAAGCATGTTATTCTAATATTGTTTGAATATCATTATTCTCTTATTACCAAATCGATTGTTTTAAGTTTTTTTTATAAATTATAATCTATATAAAACCACGAGTTTAATCGTGAATTATTAAAATCTCATTTAAAAATAATTACAATTAAGCTATAATTATCAGTTAAAAATTGTGCTAATGTAAAATAGAATTATCACTTAAATAGAATTCTAAGCACAACGTACAGGAAAAAATTGTGATAATTATAATTATATTTTACAATTATTATTTTAAAAACTTTGACGTAAAAAGTTGTGTTAATTTTGTTGATGTAAAATAGAGCTATTACTCGAATAGAATTTTAAACATCTTAATTATAATTTTTGAATAATGTATGTTGCACTAATTACATAAATTAAAAATAAATTGTATATTGAATATGTTAAAAATACTTTAATTATTATTTGAAATTTTTTATTATAATACTTGAATTGATAAGGTAATATATTTTAATTATATTAAAATTAAAATAAGAAATATTATTTTATGCTAATTGTTGTAATTAAAAATACAATAGTTAAAAACTAATTAACTATTAAATACATAAATTCACATATAACACATGTGACATTAGAAGCTAGTATACATATAAGTACGAGTTTGAAAAAATTTTAATTAAAAAGATACCCTTTATTGTTAATTATATTACTAAATTGATATTAAAATAATTTATTAATATTATTGTGTGATAATAATAGAAGTGATATCAATAAATATCATAATATATTAATGCTAAATTAATTAATTTAGTCAAATCATTTAAAAGTTCTACAAAAAAAAGAAGAAGCATAATATATTATTAATTAATAAAATTGTAAATCCATAAAATTATTAAATATAATTTGATAAATTAAAAATCATTTTTTAAATACAATAATACTTAATTATATTAAAATAAATTTTTTATAGTTAATAAAAATTAACCTCAAACCTCCATTTCATCCTCCATGCACCAACGCTCCTAAAACATTCTCTCTTCTATGACAAACCAAAGGAAAGATGAAGAAGGAACAAAAAAATGAAAGAGCAATCTCGGAGATTAACACCTCTCCTCTATATATAATCCTCTCACACATCTTTCATCAATACCAAATCAACGGCTACCTGGAATAATATCAATAATTTTGTCTCTCACTAACAACTACCTAAGACTTAAGTAATCGGACTAAAGTTGAAATTCAACATTTACTCAATAGCTTGCCAAAAACATTTATTTACAAAAGGACCCGTCAGAGTAGAAAACTTTTCAATTTAATTCGAAATTTTCCCGAATAACTTAGGATTTAACAAATCTGGGTGTGACAACACAATAGTTAATGGAAGTGCTTGATTGCATGTAGTAACCATTACAGCTTGGCATTATGAAAAACTGTGCAAATAAAAACATAAATAACACCAATGTTTGTTTATGCAATTCAGTTTCCCTACATCTGCGTAGCCTAGCTTAGTGAGTAATTTCATTTTTTTAATTCACAATACAATAAGTTAATCACACTCTATCACTCCTCAAGTATAGAAATCTCACTTTTATACCTAAAGGCTAAAAGACTCACCTCTAAATTCGCCCCTTAAAAAATTTAGGAAGTAAACACTAAAGGTTTACAATTCAATTTGCACTCTCACACAAAACAATTCCTCAATTAACAAATTCAAGTGCTTTGAATATGCTTTCATACATAACTTAGACAAGTCTCTTAACATATATCAATTTTAGCTCGCTAATATGCTAATTAAATGAATGTATAGCAACTCTTTGAAAATAAGTATTACAATTCATTTAAAAAAAGCATAACCAGATGAAGATATGGCCTTCCAAAATCAATACCACAATCTCAACCAATTTTCTACAAAATAAGGGTTGTCTTGATTCACTTAAACCCAATGGCCACCCAAATATGGCAAATAACTTCGCTATAGTGGTGACGGATTACAGTGGGAACTGCCAATAGTGCCACTCAACTCACTGCAACAAACCTTATCTCAACCATTAAAATTAGATTAAAATTAATATACTAGTATTCAGAAAAGTGAGTAATGGTAGTGTAACATTAGAATCTTTGATGATAATAAAAGCTATATTTGTTAGGTAGGAATCCGTACATGAGTATGCATATTTATTATCCCAAGTATAAATTTCAAGCTTCCATACCACAAAATATAATAATTAGGCGAGCAGTGGGCTATGAATAAACATTCAAAGATGCCTAGAAGGGGGAAAATGTTAAAAGTGAAAAAACAAAGCATGTGCAATGTGATACAACATGTATTTGCTATTTTCATATTTAGTCAATTACATTTATCCTTTTTGTCCTATAAAAACAATCACGAAATGAAAGGTTGACCATTAAGTCTAAATCCTATTTATTTATAGCCTTTTCTTATTACCTTTTCACAATTTTGACTTGCCCTATATTTTTATATATTAATAAATCAACATTTGACAGAGTTTCTCCAAAATAAAAAATATATATATTCAAAAAGAAAAACACTTTTTGGGTATTTCCAATAAAAATATCAATAAATTAAATCCTAAAAAGGGCAGCCTCCGTTTGTATAAAATGCGTGGATCCCTGCGAGCGCCACGTTCTTCATTACATTACGTGGCTTTATCTCGTCTGTACCTTTCGCTGTCGGCCACATTTGATGTCGATATAATTTTTTCCTTTATTTTAAAATTTTCAAAAAAATTCATTTAAATTTATTATTTTAAATATACTCTCAAATTGGAGTAAGTTTTCATACCTAATCCCATATTACTTAAAAAAATTGAATTACCATCAAATATATATGGTTGAAGTAAATCCAAAATGGAAATTCTATTTATAATAATCATATATTTTTTATTATCATATATATTTTTTGATATAATGTCTAAAACTGCCCATAATTTCTCTCTAATCATTAAATAGGAAGATAATATGTTTCAGCACACTCGAACTTACATCCTCTTATACTGACAACAACCGAATTGAAACTCAATCAATTTTCATTAATAATAATTAGGGAATCTGAATATTTTCTGGTAATTAATTTTATAAGAAACGTGTTATAATACGCATGGAAAAATATCAAGCATGCTTTTAAAATGTTGGTCCTCCTTTTTATGATTAGAAATCTAGAAAACTCAGTGTCTAAAAGCACTATTTTAAACTTTTTAATATTATATAGCATTCTATGGAAATGGTCGGTTCAAATCTTGAATTATCTGAACTTTTTAATTATTTGGGTGAGGAACTTGTGCACAAAAATGTTTAATATGTAAAAAGTTGAACAATTATTAGATATAAAAATATAAGAAATATTTTTCTTTGTGGAATTAAAAAGGGATGGACCCTTTTCGCTCCCATTTGGATATCCATTGTTGTCACACAAATCGGTTGAAGTAACCCTCAAATTTAATGAAAAAAATTGAAGGAATTCTTATGTGCACGTCTAATAATTAACTGTAATCATACTAGAAAACGACTATTCATTCTTGGGTCAGTTTTTCCACTGCAAGAAAGAAGAAGAAAAATCTCCTGTCATTGTTGATATTTTGAAGAATTCCATTGTTGATGCCTCTATATGCTAAGATGGTTGAAGATTGGATTAAGTTGTGTGATTGAGTATCTACAAGATGGAAAAACTTGAAGTCCTCGAAGTTATATCTTGGGATGCACTTTCACACTGTTTTTTCATGAGGTTCAAGATGTTGGTGAAGGGTAAAAATAAAGTATAATTTTACTATTATTTTAATTTATGATTTTGACTACTATCTACTCATGTCTTCGCCTCTAGTTATAGCTATACATTCTATTGGTTTGAAATTGAATTTTTATGACTTTAAAACTTGGTATGGATCCAATTACTCCACGTAGAATTGCACAGTTTACGTATAAAAGACGATTAAATTTGTTTTTTTAATTATAGAATTCTATATCTAGTAAAATTGATTGGTAATGTATTGTCAAAACACATGAAAAATCCACATTAGAGAAAAAAGGGACACGAAAGTGAAAGTTACTTCTTTATTGGTCATTACTATGATTTTTCAATTCTTGGCTTGAAATCAAAAATGATACATAGTTTGTGACCATTCGTTTAATTTCGGACGATGGATAAAATTTTTGCGGACCTGTATCTCTTTTCTGTAATGTATATGATAATTTAGTTTTTTTATCCGCACGACTTAATTTAAATATATTAAAACTATTTTATAGTTTCGTATAAATTTAATTTAATTTTATGATTGATATTATAAATAAATTTATATTTTCTAAATCAATAAAAATAATGTCTTAAATTATTATTGTTATTATTATATGCTTTATACATTTAGTGATTCTGGGTGGGTTTGGATGGGCGATTGGGTGCGGTGCGGTGCGTTTAGCTTATTTTTTGTCTCATGCTACAAGATATCACAAGATATCTAATCTCACCGCCGCATTGTTTTTTTACACTAACCAGTAAACGCATCACCATCCAAACTTTTATTAATGAAATCTATTTATACTAAATGTTTTCGTTTTTTTTAATTTTAAAACCCAATCCTTATTATAATAAAATTTAATTAGCATAAAAATATTTATAGCATAAATTATAATATAATAAAATTAATTTTTAAATTTGTTTCACTATTTAAATTTTAAAGAATATATGTTTATAATAAAAAATCATTTACCATGAATTATAATGAAATAAACTCTTTATTTATTAGTCCAAAATGTTATTTAAAAACTAAATTGTGAAAACAAATTCAAAAATTTAAATCAATTCCAAAATCTATTAAAATTAGAAGCTTTACTATATTTAACATAACCATACACAGTTAATAAAGTTAACTTCATTGAAAAGAAAAGTTTAGAATATGTATTTTTACTCATTTTAAATTTGTACAATAAAAGTAGCAGGTAGTGATGGCTTTCTTGCACTCTTCTTCTAGAATCAGTGAGATTCAATTGGTGGGGCTGTTTGTGAGTGGGTGCAGAAAGTCTTTGCAGGTCATATCATTGATTAGGAGTTAAACAATGCGATGATAGTTCTGTTACCAAAAGTTTCAAACCTTGAGGGTTTTGGGCAATTTAGACCAATAAGTCTATGCTCTGTTCTTTACAAGTTGGTAATGAAGATCATAGCTAATTGCTTTAAAATGGTCTTCCCCAAAATTCTCTCTCTTGAATAAGTAGGGTTTATTGCAGGACGCAACATAACAAATAACATTATTATTGCCCAAGAAGTGATTCATTCCATACAAAGTAAACAGAAGAATAGGAGGTGGATGACTATAAAGATAGATTTGGAAAAGACATATGACAAGGTTAGATGTTATTAAAGCTTTTCTTCAAGTGACAAGTATCCCTAATTTCCTTAGTATTGTTATTATGTCCGCTATAACGAACTACACTATGCAGATTTTATGGGATGGAGTGTCATCTATGAAATTCAAGCCTGCAAGAGGGGTTAGAAAGGAGTGTCCTTTGTCACCTTATCTTTTCATTTTATGCATGGAATGGCTTGGGCATAGCATTTGCTCTAGTATTAACTCCGGTCTATGGCACCCTATTCTGTTATCACGTAATGGTCCGATGCTCTCACATTTATTCTTTGTAGATGATCTAATCATTTTTGGTCATGCTGATATTCAACAGGCAAGGTTGATTAAACAAACTCTGGATGATTTTTGTGCCTTCTCTGGTCATCAGGTTAATACCCATAAAACAAATGCCTTCTTTATGATATCCTTCTTTTCTAAAGGGGTAAACAAAGAAGATGGTGATAGATTGTGTGATATCCTTGGGTTCCGTAAAGTTCAAAACCTTGGCAAGTACTTAGGAATTCCTCTTTTTCATGATAAAATCACTAATAGGTCATTGAGGTTTGTTGCAGACAAGGTTAGAAGCAAATTACAGAGATGGGATGAGAGGCAACTGTCTTTTGTTGGTAGAGTTATTCTGGCCCAATTAGTTCTAATTTCAATTATAATTTGTTTCATTTATGCTTTAAGTGTCCCATAAAAACTTTGTGAGGAGATAGAACGCTTGGTGTGACAATTTATTTGGGCATCTTAAAGGGGAATAAGAAGATTTCTTTAGTTAACTAGCAGGCGATCTATCAACCTAAGGCTTGTGGTGGTCTCGAATTTTGTCAGATGAGGGACCATAATAATTCCTTCATGTTTAAATTGGGTTTCAATATCGTAGCTAACACTAGTCCCTTGTGGGTCTGTGTGCTCAAATCAAAATACGGTATTAAGGAAGGTATATCTAATCACATAACTCGTGGTAAGTGTTCTTTCCTTTAGAAATCTCTCACTAGGATTTAACCCTTGCTTCGAGATAATATCTTCTAGTCTGTTGGTAATGGAAATAGTATTCAATGTTTGAGGGACAATTGGTTATCGAAAATTGGTCCATTGGCTAATAGAATCCCTTCTCAAGCGAACCTTGACATGGATTGTCTTTTTAGAGATATAGTCACAGAAGATGGATTATGGAATTTGGATCTTTTCAGGGTTTGGCTATCAAAGGATATTATTAGATGTATTGTTAGTATCACTCCTCCTCTTTCTTCAGCAGGAACTAATAGAATTGCATAGACGAAGACTGATTCAAGTTCACTCTCTATTAAAAGTGCTTGCAACATGCTCAGGGAGAATTTGTGGCATCAATGAGAGGAAGTATGGAATTTGGCCCGGAAATACTCGAGATCTCAGAGGGTAAGGATATTCATATGGCTAGCTCCCAAACAACGGTCATTCACTCAGGTGGAAAGGGTGAGACGTGCCATTGAGGAGGAGGAGTGTTGTACGATTAGTGATCTTGCCTCAAAAGATGTATTACATGCCATTAGAGACTGTAACACCCCTTACCCGTATCCAACACCGGAATAGGGTATGAGGCATTACCAAAACACATACACTTGTAAACGTATTTAACCGAGTTATAAAATTTCATCAAAATTAAAACTTTTAAAATAATTAACATGTTTCTATAACTTTTCACAATATATCCTCAAAATATTATAATCATAATAATTAGGGCCTGCGAGACCCGATACATACTCATACAATTTAATGCTTCATTTCCATTTCATTCAATTCGCAATTTCTCATGCTCATAATTTAAATCATATCACTAGCAATTTCCATTTAATTCACGTACAATTCAATGACATCAAGTTCAAAACTAATACGTATTTACCATTTAACTCAATGTTTATTGATTATACCATTCAATAAAACATTTATGAAATTCTCAATTTTGCAATGAAAATATCACTTTAGTTTGAATAACAACATCGTCCTGATATAAATACGCTACCACTTATCCATTTACTTTAATTCTTTCACTTTGCCATAGTATAACTATGGTCTTACGTATGATCACTTATCACTTGTCCCTGATCAGATAAGTGTAGCTAGGCTACCACTTATCACTTTGCCACTTGATCAGATAAGTGTAGCACTTATCACTTTGTCACTTGATCAGATAAGTGTAGCTAAAGCTACCACTTATCACTTTGTCTCTTAATCAGATAAGTTTAGCACTTATCACTTTGTCACTTGATCAGATAAGTGTAACCACTTATCACTTTGTTTCTTGATCAGATAAGTGTAACCACTTATCACTTTGTTTCTTGATCAGATAAGTGTAGCCACTTATCACTTTGTCACTTGATCAGATAAGTGTAGCTAAAACTACCACTTATCACTTTTTCACTTGATCAGAAGTACTCAAATCCGGCGTTCCGCTCAATTTGACCATTTATTCATATATCAGGCTTACCAACATGTGTTAATTCATAAACCATTCATGACATTATTTCATGCCACATCATATATTGAATATACCATACACACATACTATGATACTTTCTTTTCACACATGCCATGACCAATAATGCACAAATATAAGTATAATTCATATTTCATCGTTTATCAATTAAAATCAAGCATATGACCAATTATACACAAATCATTCATATATTTCCCAATTTTCCTCCTCCTCCTCTCCATTCCACATCCTTAATGTGTATAACACACTTAAACAACATTAACCATAATTTCAATATTCACTAACATATATATATTCAAAGCTGTTTATCCGAGTCAGAGTCACTACATTATTTTTATCCGGAGCTACAGAGCTCAAAATTAAGATCCGTTAATTTTCCCTGAAACTAGACTCACATATCTTCATACCATAAAATTTTCAGAATTTTTGGTTCAGCCAAATAGTACAGTTTATTCTTTAAAGTTTCCCCTATTTCGCTGTCTGACAGTTCCGACCACTCTTCACTAAAAATTAATTATATCATTGTACAGAATTTGGATAATGTTTTCGTTTGTTTCTTATAAAAATAGACTCATTAAGGTTTCTAACCATATAAATTATAACTCATAATCATTTTTTTACAATTTTTAATGATTTTTAAAAGTCAGAACAGGGGAACCCGAATTCATTCTGACCTTGTCTCACAAAATCTATTATATCTCATGATTTACAATTCCATTGCTCACACCATTTATTTTATAAGAAACTAGACTCAATAAGCTTTAGTTTCATATTTTATTCATCCTCTAATTCAATTTCTAAAATTTTTGGTGATTTTTCAAAGTTACACTACTGCTGCTGTCCAAAACTGCTTTAGTGCAAAATGCTGATTTCCATTTTGCCCCAAATTTCACAGTTTATACAATTCGGTCCTTTCTTAATTAACCCCTCAATTAATCTAATTTTCTCAATTAATACTTTACCTAGACATTATAAGCTGTTACACAACTATTGGAATTCAGAATTTCCACATATAACTCTATCTTCAAACTCTTTTACTATTAGGTCCCAAACATTCACCTTCTATTCAATTCTTTCAATAAAATCAGCATATGAACAATTTAAAGCTCTAATTTCATGATAAATCATCATATAGTTCCAGCACATATTCATATCAACTTTCAACTTCTTTCATAAAATTAAAACTAATGAATTTAACAAGTGGGCCTAGTTGTAAAAGTCATAAAAATACAAAATTTCAAGAAATAGTCAAGAATTGAACTTACTTGTAATAAAAATATGAAGAAACAGCTTGAAGAAGCCTTTCCATGGTGTTTTAGCTGATGAGAATTCAGAAAATGAAGAGAAATCTAGATAATTCCACTTTGGTCCTAACTTTATTAAGCAATTTTGCAATATTCCAATTTTGCCCTTAATTCTCTTTACTTTCTGCTGATTTCATGCCCTGCCGTCCAGCCCAAATAGGCCTTGGGTCTATTTTCCTTTTAAGCCCTCTTCCTTTTATCATTTAAGCTATTTAATCATTTCCTATAATTTTGCATTTGTTACAATTTAGTCCTTTTGTTCAATTAATTATCAGAACTTTAAAATTTCTTAACGAAACTTTAATACTAACTTTTAACACTCCATAAATATTTATAAAAATATTTATGGCTCGGTTTAAAATCCCCGAGGTCTTGATACCTCATTTCAATTCTAATTATTTTAATATTTATTTCTAGTGCACTATTCACTATTTCAAAAATTTTCCTAACTTCACATTTAACTTATACTCACTAAACTAATAATATTTTCTACCCATTTGTCGAATTTAGTGATCTCGAATCACCGTTCCGACACCTCTGAAAATTCAAGCGATTACATTTTTTTTTTGTCGGATTTGTGGTCCCGAAACCACTGTTCCGACTAGGCCTAAAATCGGGCTATTACAGAGACTGTTAAGCGGCTAAAGATGTCTAGATATGGATTTTTCAATTGACAAGAAAATATGTTTCTTTCTATGAATTTGCAAGAGTCGCTTACATCCAACTTGGGTAATCACTAAAGGTTTTCTTTGAGGGATGGGCGTGTTTATTCGGCTTAATCGAATGGTGTATATGGAAAAACAAAAATCTCTTCATATTTCAAGGAAAGGTGTGGAGTGTTGATGAAATAATCGAAGGTTCAGTTGGGCCCTACAGTATAACTCTACCCATAAAATAAACCTTAACAGGTGGCCGAGTTCATGAAGGACTTCATATAGGACAAATAATTGGACCCACCTTTTTTCAGATGGTGCAGTTAAGGTTGTCTCTGGAGATGTTGTTGTAGAGGAAGTGCTTAGGGATGATCAAGGGAGGTCGATTCTTGGGTTTAATAGACGGTTGGGTCAATGCTCTGTTTTCAAGTCAAGTTTTGGGGTATTTTAGATGGATTGCTTCTATTACAAAACAGGCATTGTGATAAAGTATTGATTCGAACAAATAACATGGAGGTTATTCAGGCTATTCAGGAAGCATTCACTTTGACATCTTTTTCAACTCTTATCAGTCGTATCCATCAATTGCTGCGGGAAATAGGTCAATGGAATAGTTTGAGCATATTAACTAATTCGATATCTCCATCATATTGATCTAAAATACTCTATATATTAATATATATTCAATGGTTGAAATTTTTTTACATAAAACAAATAGTCAAAAATTTTAAATTTATATCAAATTTGACGTGCATGATTTACATGAATAGACCATAAAATATAACGGTTGAACCATTAAAATATTGATCATATAAATAATTACAAAAATATGTAAAACTATTTTAATTTTTTATATTGTATAAGTGTATCCTCCTATATATATAATTTATTTTTAAAATTTCATTTTCCTATTTTATTTATATTAGTTTTTATTTATAAAATTATCTTTTAAAAATATAAATTACATGAAAAGTAAATTCCATCACTTGTATAGTGTGTTATTTTAATTTTAATTATTTATTAAATTAAAAAATACTTTTAAAAAAATTAAATTTAAAACCTGATCAATTACGCCAATTGAGTTTTAACTCAGTTAGCGTAGGCATTATTGTTAATGTAGGAGGATGTGAATTTGATTGCATTGAAGCACTATCCTTTTATTTATAAGTTGTGAGGAGCTATGAGTAATTCGAGGCATTATGTCGAAAAGAAGTTTCAAATTTAATTTTTTTAAACATAATCATTTAGTTTCGTCTCATATTTTGAAAAATTATTAATAATTTTATTCTATTTTATTTTAAATTATTCTAGATTTGTTTCAATTTAATTAATAGATAATTAAAAATAAAAATAAATAGAAAAAAAAGCATAGGTATATATCTTATTATATTATATATATGATACCAAAAATTCATATATTTATATTGTAATTATTATTTTCAACTTTTACATATTCATATATTCTTACCGTGTCATAATTTTAATTTTATTATTTTCTAATATTTAGATAATGTTCAAAATTATTATGCCTAAAAATAGGGTTGAGATTGAGCAATCATTTTATGAATGGCCCATAAGAGTCAAAGAGAATCGAATGGCCATAAATTGTAAAAGTGTAAGATGATATTATATTAATTAGCATATATTTATATGGCCCTACAAAAAAAAGATTACCAAGTACATATAATCAAATTGTTGATCTAACGAAGGGACAACTTAATGGGTTGTACGTAAGAAGAAGAAGTAGAGAGATATGCATGGTAGCGGCCTTCATAAAGACACCCAAAACAGCTCATCGACAGGTATGTGTTGCATGCATGATTGGCTTTCATACTTGATGTGACCAATGAACCAAGGGAAGTCCTTTTTTTTTTTGGGTCCCCCCTACCTTGATAAGAAATATATAAATGCAGGGGCCGGAGTAGTACAGACATTAAATACCGTGATTTAAATTTATCGTTATTAAAAATAAAATTAAATACAAATTAAATTTTAATTCGACTAACATTATTATTATTATACTGAAAGATTTGGATAGAGGGATGAATAATGGTATAGATTATAATATATATCCTAATGTAGAGGCTTGTCCAAAGAGTTGATGATAATGTGATTAAATTATTCAATGGGCAATGAAGACTTTGTTTAATGATTACACCAAAGAGTTTTTCTAATTATAGATAAATGTATAAGGAAGATATTGTGTTAGGAGTTATATTATATTTTACTTCCTCTATTAAAGAAATGGATAATGGTTTATATATGTTAGATCAAATAGTAAATTGATCACTCTTTTAAAATTACATCTACTTCTAAAGTTAAAAACTAATCATTGTGTGTCAGCATGAGGTACACATGACATGTCACACGTAAATATTTGATTATTCTATTAGCCACGTCAATATTTAATAGTAAAATTAATAAATTTTTTATTACAAAAGATCAATTTGTTCTTTGATTTAATATTCAATGACTAATTTACTTATTTTTAAATAAAAGAATAAAATGTAATATGATACCTAGTATAAAGACCTCTATAATACCTAGTAGCTAAATCTATCAATGTCCTTTTTTACGAAACCTTATAATGGTATAAATGTACATATAAACATAAAAATAAAATTGCAAAATGGGTTTGCAGTAGTTATGAAGTAACGATCAAGGTCGATCCTACCAAATTAAATATGAAAATAGGAAAAGATTCGCAAAACAAGTGACCCAAAATGAATTGAAGATCCTCCCAATTCTCCATTGTGAATAGTCAACGTCGTCAAAAAGCTTGGTGCATAGTGGGTTTGCAATATATGAGTTATTTGAATGCCACGTCAGTGTGTGTACTTGACGTTAAAAAGCTAAGAGATTCAGATAGGCTAGGCCAGGCATTGAGAGTTGTCATAGAAAGGTCAATCCTCACCAGGCCCCTATTGGTCGAAAGGCTTTTCATTGATCACCAGTGGGTGCATTATTTACAAAGAACATTTAGAAATTATAAAACCTTTTACAGCTGATTTTGTTACTTATCTGTTTAAAATATAATGGGACATTCATGTTGACCATACCTATTGCATTTAACTTAATTTGAATTAAGTTGATATAACACATCCTAATGAAGGTTTGACTAAGAGAATAAGTTAATGGTTTTGCTGAGGCAGCTATGTGAGCATACCACAACCAGTGCAGTGTCAATGTTCTTAACACTGCGCAAGTCATATAACTTACTTTATTTAAGGTTTGTAATATTTTGAAACAAAATTTTTGGATTGTAATTCGGGTTAATATTTTGAACGTGTGATTGACCATTTTTAAAAATTGATCAATTTGAAGAGATATATCTTTAAGATTGGATCGAATTAGACCAAGCAATTGAATCCCTCTAAATAAAGAGATTGGATCGCATCTACATTGAAGACTTATCTTTGTTATCTCCACAGGATTTTGGATTTTATTAGTCTATTGTATATGTGCTACTTTGAAGGGGAGATTGGTTGTAATTGATCTAGTATGTTAGCAAGTCGAAACTGGTATAAGTTGGAATAATTGATTTATAAAGCAATGTTTTTAGGCATAGTGGAAGTTTCAATTTTTTCTTAAAACCAAGTCTTGTGGTATATATAGTAATAAACCCTTAACCGAATTAGTAATATGCTTTGTGTGAGGTGATCTAAGTCGTTTCTCAACTTTCTACTAATTGATCTTCTTTGCTATCCTCAAACATCATATCACTTTGAATGTGGACTCAAACAAAACGAACTGAATACACATAATGATAACTTTATTAATTTCCAGTGAGAAAGTTAATTCTCTTTATTGAAACTGAAAATTTTAAAAATAAATTTATTCTTATAAATAAATTACCACTATTTTTTAACAGAATAACGATGCTCTATTGATTGTAGTAATTAGGTCATCCTATAGTTACTTTTACCTGAAAAAGAGGTAATTAAATAATAATTTAATAGAAAATATAGTTTCCTATACCTGGAACACTGAGAGATGACGGCATGCCCTATTGTGTACTAGAGTTTGGTGCCCCTAACATATAGGAAGAACTCTTAGGCTTATCATTGTTATCTGGACTTTTTATCTCACCCTTATATAAATCATCTAACCCAATAATTGTTTTTCTAATTTCTAAAAATATTAATTAATTAATTAATTCAATTAAATAATTCTCTAAATTCAATTTTAATTTTTTTAAAATCATAATAATTTTACTCTATTAGAATTTAAGAGAAAATATGTTTAATTGGGGATTTTTACTGAAATAATGCAAGAGAAATAAAAATACCAAAATAATATATATAAAAAATTATTTACCAAAATAATACAAAAAAAAAGGCTGAAGGAGGGTAATCGAAAGGCGGCACCAAAGGTGCCTTTCCGATAGGCGGCACCGATGGTGCCTTTCTCATAGGTGGCACAAGACTAAAATGTAATGATATGCAGTTTCAAGGACTTGACATGTAAATTTACCATTTTGAATTTTGAAAGTGAATTGGTGCCGCCCATGGGTGTGGCGGCACTAAAGTTGAAACGTGGTTAATTGCCTTCTAAGCCCTCCTTATTTATTATTTTCTTTTTATTCCCCTTCAACTCACTTTTTTATTTAATAAACAAGCCCTTAACCTATTTTTGTAGTTAAATAAGCTCTTAATCTATGATTTTTACTCATAAAAGCCCTTTTTTTTATTATTAAAGTAAATATATTTTACCTAAAGTACTAAAGCTATTTAAAAAAGTATAAACTAATTCAAAGTAAAAAAGTATAAAGAAAATAATAAATACGGAGGGCTCAGAAGGCAATTAGCCACGTTTCAACTTTAGTGCCGCCACACCCACAGGCGACACCAATTCACTTTCAAAATTTAAAATGGTAAATTTGCATGTCAGGTCCTTGAAACTGCATATCATTACATTTTAGTCCTGTGCCGCCTATGAGAAAGGCACCATCGGTGTCGCCTATCGGAAAGGCACCTTTGGTGCCGCCTTTCCATTACCCTCCTTCAGCCTTTTTTTTTTTGTATTATTTTGGTAAATAAATTTTTTTTGTATATTATTTTGGTATTTTTTTTTCTTTTGTATTATTTCAGTAAAAATCTCGTTTAATTGCTTCTAACAAGGGACGATTGTTCTTGAAAATCGTGCAACGCACTTTAGCCATTGGTTTATGGGCGGGTTTGGATGGGCGATTGGGTACGGTACGGTGCGTTTAGCCTACTTTTTGTCTCATGCTACAGTGTTGCTACAATATCTAATCTCACTGCCACCGCTGTTTTTATACTAACCGCAGGTAAATATACCGCCCATCCAAACTCACCTTATATGAAATTAATTTTTGCAAATAAAAGAGATTTCATCACACTAGTACGTGGTGGATTGGCTTTTTACCATTTTAATTTGTTTTTGTTTTGGCTTTTTATTATATTCTACAGGGTGATTGTGTGAGTTTCAATGATACTTTTACTTTTAAATGGTATTTGATTTAATAATAGATGTATGTATCTTTTTCTGAAAGATAATTTAATCCCTACTTGTCCAAGTCACTCTGTGAGTAATCGGGTTTGGACAAAAATCAGAGCTTGTGCTCTGAGGCGCTCATCGGTGCTTAAGTAACTAAGGAAATTGGTAATGGACAAAATGAGCTAAACTGTTGAGAATAATTCAAAATAATATTGGTGGGATGTTTAGAAAATCTTGGTAGTATCTTGGTAGTTTCAGATTTTCTAGTTTGACTAAATAATTTGTTAGCTATTTTTATCTTAAGTTAGTTTTCATGTAAGCCTATAAATATAGGCATCTATTCTTTGTTTTTTACTCATTCAGAAATCATTAATAAGAGAGCAACTTTCCTACATATTATTCTATCTTTCTCACGTTTTATTCTCCAACAATTGTGGCATCGGAGCTAGGTTGGATCCTTTAGGCAATTGAGTGAAAGTGAGGTTTGGGTCCATTAGGGTCTTTGGGAAACACGAGAGAAAAGAGTGAGTGTTTTTGGAATGGCATCAGCTGGTTTTTCTTCCTCTCAACCACTCATACCCATTTTCAATGGTGAGAAATATGAGTGGTGGAGCATCAAGGTGAGGACATTGCTCAAATCGCAAGAGCTATGGGACTTGGTGGAGTACGGGTTCGTTGACATACTTGAACCTGATGAAGAAGAAGATAGGAGGTTGAAAGAAGTCAGGAAAAATGATGCTAAGGCATTGTTCATTATCCAGCAAGCAGTTCATGACTCTATTTTCTCTCGAATTGCAAAGAACAACCACATCGAATGAAGCATGGTCAATCTTGCAGAAAGAATATCAAAGTGATTCAAGAGTCATAGTAGTGAAATTACAATCACTACGACGTGATTTTGAGACCTTAATGATGAAGAATGGTGAATCAATTGCTGATTTTTTGTCACGAACAAGGACAATAGTCGGTCAATTGCGTTCCTATGGTGAGAAAATTTCAGACGAGACAATTGTAGCAAAAGTCTTGCGAAGCTTAACAACAAAATTTGATCATGTTGTGGCTGCTATAGAAGAGTCCAAAGATCATCGTTCTTTCCGTTGATGAATGATGGGATCTCTTCAATCTCATGAGGCGAGAATCAATAGATCGCAGAAAGGAGTGAAGAGAAGAGTGAAGAGAAGGCATTTCAAGTGAAAGGTGACAATAACCGTTCAACAAATAGAGGACGAGGAAGAGGAGGATTTCAGAGAGGTCGTGGCGGTGGCTATGGCGTAAGCGAGAGGCAAAGGAAGGTATGATGGACAAAGGCAATCGAATGAGCAAGGTAACACAAAAATGGCATTCAATGTTACCATTGCAATAGATATGGGCATGTAAAAGCTGATTGTTGGTATAAAGATCAAAAAATGAATTTTGCATCAGAAAGTGAGGAAGAAAACAAGCTTTTTATGGCTTGTATTGATACTAACCATAAGTCAAGTGATTGGTGGTTTGTGGACAGCGGTTGTTCGAATCACATGACGGGTACCAAATTCTTATTCAAGGAGCTCGACGAGTCACAAAAGCTAAAGGTGCAACTTGGAAACAAAAGGGAGATGCGAGTTGAAGGAAAAGGCACTGTGGAAATCGTTAATAGCCATGGAGAAGGAAAATGTTGGACAATGTTCGGTTTGTTCCCGATTTAGGATACAATTTATTGAGTGTTGGACAACTAATGGTGGTGGATATCTTGTCGATTTGATGATGATGCATGTATCATCAAAACAAAAATCGAGCAAACGAGTCCATGTCAACATGACACCAAACAAGATGTTTCCGTTGGATGTTTCAAACATGGAGAACTTTGTTCTTGCTGCAAGTACAAAGGATGACTCGAAGCTATGGCATTTGAGGTATGGTCATCTCAATATTAAAGGCCTGAAATTACTGAGTGATAAAGGTATGGTTCTTGGACTACCGAAAATTGTCTCTCTTGATTTATGTGAGGGGTGAATTTATGGAAAGCAAACTAGGAAGCCATTTCCTGTTGGAAAAGCATGGAGAGCTACTGAATGTTTAGATTTAATTCATGCTGATCTATGTGGTCCTATGCAAACCGAGTCCTTGGGTGGGAGCCGTTACTTCTTGCTGTTTACTGATGATTATAGTCGCATGAGCTGGGTGTATTTTTTGGAAAACAAGTCGAAACTTTTGAAAAGTTCCGAAATTCAAGGTTATGGTGGAGAATCAAAGTGGCGCCATATCAAAGTTCTTCGCATGATCGAGGTGGAGAGTTCATGTCCAAAGAGTTTAATATGTTTTGTGAGGACAAGTGGCATCCATAGGAGTTAACAATTCCTTACACTCTGAGCGAGTAAGTGTCATTGGCGGAAGAACCGAACATTATGGAGATGGCAAGAAGCATGTTACAAGCGAAGGGACTCTCAAATCGGTTTTGGCTAAGTCGTGCCAACATCTGTCTATCTCTGAATCTCTCACCAACAAGGGGGTCATGAACAAAACTCCATATGAAGCTTGGTGTGGTAGGAAACCTAATGTAAGTCATTTAAGAATTTTTGGGTGTATTGCATACGCTTTATTAAATTCTCATGCTCGTAAAAAGCTTGATGAAAAGTCTGAAAAATGTATTTTCATTGGTTATTGTACTCAATCCAAAGCATATAGATTGTATAACCCTCATAGTGGAAAATTTACAAGTAGAAGAGATGTAGTGTTTGATGAAAATGCAGGCTGGGATATGAGTGTAGAACAGGTACAACAGGAGATTTCTTTTCCCATCAAAGATTCTATAGATAAAAGGAGGAGCTGCACACAGCAATATCTACAACACTTGAAGAATCTTCGACGAGCCAATTCCACTAAGGAGATCAACAAGGGTCAAAAAGCCAAATTCAAATATCTTGATGACACTTATGCATCCCGCCAATTTGCCCTAGCCGTTTGGATCCTCAGATTATGAAGAAGTCTGGCGATAAGGAAGAATGGAAAAGGCAATGATGGAGGAGATACAATCCATCGAAAAGAATAGAACTTGGGAGATGGTCGACTTGCGGAAGATAAAATGCAATTGGTTTGAAGTGGGTGTTCAAGACAAAATTCGGTGCAGATGGAAGCATCCAAAAGCACAAAGCTCGTCTTGTAGCGAAAGGTTATGCACAAGAATATGGTATTGATTTGAAGAAACTTTCTCTCCGAAGAGCTTCGGTTCAAACGGTGAGGCTTGTTCTAGCAATAATGCACAATTGCAATGGCCTGCTTACCGGTTTGATGTCAAATCGCGTTCCTCAATGGAGATCTACAAGAGGAAGTTTACGTAACACAACCGAAGGTTTCATAGAGAAGGAAATGAAACAAAAGTTTACAAGTGAAAAAGGCGTTATGCGGATTGAAGCAGGCCCCTCGAGCATGGTACAACAAGATCGATGGGTATTTTCAGAAGAAAGGGTACATGAGAAGTGAGAACGAGCCCACCTTGTACTTGAAAAAGGAAGGTAAAAATGATTTCATCATTGTTTGTCTTTACGTTGATGATATCATTTATACTAGTTCCTCTAACTTACTTGTTGATGAATTTAAGTCTCAAATGATGAATGAATTTGAGATGTCCGATATGGGTTTATTGCATTATTTCCTCGGTCTTGAAATTCATCAAGCTAATGATGGAATTTTTATCTCACAAATGAAATATGCCAAGGATCTTCTCAGTAAATTTAGTATGCTTAATTGCAAGCCTGCAGCTACACCCATGAATATCAATGAAAATTGCAGCAAGAGGATGGAGAAGAAATGGTAGATGCAAGGAGGTTTAGAAGCTTGGTTGGAGGTTTAATCTATTTGACTCACACTAGACCCGATATTGCATTTCCTGTTGGTGTTATTTCCAGGTTTATGCAGCAACCTTCAAAGGTTCATTATGGAGCAGCAAAACGAGTCTTGCGATACATTGCTGGAACTTCGGAGTATGGCATATGGTTCTGGGGTGATCACATGGAGTTCTAAGAAGCAAGCTACAACAGCATTGTCAACCTCAGAGGCTGAATATGTAGCAAGAATCGCAATGACTTGTCAAGCCATTTGGCTAAGGAGAATGTTAACCGATCTCCAACAAGAGCGAAATGTGCAACTACCATATTTTGTGACAACAAATCCACTATCTCTATGACAAAGAATCCAACATTTCATAGTAGAACAAAGCACATAGATATTCGTTATCATTTCATTCGAGATTTGGTAGCAAAGAGGAGATATCTTTGGAATATTGCAACCTTCAAGAGCAAATTGTGAGATATGTTAACAAAAGCATTATCAAAAGAGAAGTTTTGCTATTTTAGAAGTTTACTTGGTGTCGCAACTTTGAATTAAGGGGGAGTGTTGAGAATAATTCAAAATAATATTGGTGGGATGTTTAGAAAATCTTGGTAGTATCTTGGTAGTTTGATTTTCTAGTTTGACTAAATAATTTGTTAGCTATTTTTATCTTAAGTTAGTTTTCATGTAAGCCTATAAATATAGGCATTTATTCTTTGTTTTTTACTCATTCAGAATTCATTAATAAGAGAGCAACTTTCCTACATATTATTCTATCTTTCTCACGTTTTATTCTCCAACATAAACTGGCTATGGAGGAAGAAGAAGATGATAGGAAGGAGATAAAGGTTAAAGAGATACATTGTGAAGGAAAATAAGACCTCATGTTTGTCATGATTTGAAGTCCCATTATTGGTTTGTAAAGTAATTTTATGCATGACAATGATCTCTAATAAATCAAACTATAACAATAGTCTTTAAAGAAAACTAATAAATAAATCTTGTCACATGTTATACAATTATAAAGTAGTGGTAGTGAATTGAGATGACTGAAGCCAACCAACAATTAATTTTCTTTTCAACTTAATTCAACATCAATTTTAAAACCAAAATCATTCAAGTAATAATTAACCTTTTGAAATGTGATGTGAATTATTACTAACTTAATGTTCAATGTTTTCTATCCATATCTTCTTATCTTCTCCAACACTTTCATTATGGAGGTGATGACTCTCACATGTTTCACAATAATAATAAATTATGTATAATTTTCTAAAAATTCTTACACTCTTATAATGAATTCCAACAAATTAGCTAATTTGACTAAATTAATCAAACATATTTGATTAAGAAAAATTATAAATTTTAAAGCGATCGAAATTAGCTTCAATTAATTTTATTTAACTCAAAATAATTTAAATTGAAAATTTTAAAGCAATTGATAAAAAAATAATTTTATATTGACTATTATTTTTCCGAATCTAGTAGATTGTCACCCATTAGAAACATAAATTTTAGCACCTAGGAGGGTGGTATAATGTTGGTGAAGGAAGTGTAGTAAAACTTTGATGCTCACCATACATTTCATGTAAATCAAAATTAAATATTTCACAATTTATTTGGAGGGATGGTGATATTAATTTTAATGAGATTAAAAATACTATTGATAATGAAATTAATTATTGTAGTAGTGAGAATAAAAATTATATCAGTTTTTTTAACTTATCATTATAGGTTTAATCAATGAAATTAATATGTATCAAAAAAAATTATCTCATAACATACAAATGAAGTTGAAAGATCATAGGTTATGATCATATCTGTTCTTTTTGAGACAATGCCTAAAACTACCTATAGCCCATCCCCAACCCATAAATAGGAGGATAATGTGCTTTGGCGTACTCAAATCCATATCTTCCTGCATTGACAACAATACTCATGCCAATAGAACTCAGATTTAATTGGCAATTCTAATTATAATTTTTAAATATGTGTTATTTATGATGATACTTAAAATTGTACTTAATATTTTTTTAATGAAATCTAAATATATTAATTTAATTTATTGGACTTAGGAAAATGTAACCTATTGTTTCTTAATACACTGAGCATAGTATCATAATCAATGTATTTGAACTTTGCACCATCTTTCTCCCTAATTTTTCCTAATTTTTCCTTATGGTTTTGTTCATTCGTAGATTTGTTGAATGATTTGATAATGGGACTGTCCTTGGATAAATTACAATTTTATTATTTATTTTAATTATAAAATTACAAGATTTTTGATTTATTCGTTAAAATAAATAGATTTATACAATATTACTCAATAATTAATCGAATAAATTGAAAATTAAATTCGATCACTAAAATTAAAAGATGATGATATATTAAGATATCATACCATTAATGATAAAGTAAAACTATATAAATTACCATTTTTTTAAAAAAGAGAATTTAACTTGAAGTAATTCAAGCTATAATAACTTAAATTTTCAAATGTTAAGGGTGGAGAAAATTTAGGAGATTAAACATTTTCTTCTTTCTTATCATATTCAACTTTAAACATCAATTAGCTGATTAAGATTATAAACAAATCAACAAGTGCTATATAAATTATATGTTCAAAGCTAAGAAAGTTGAAATCCAATTAAGTCTCCACAATACCTTGATATAATCATCCAGCTAGATATATATATATATATATATCATCTTCACTCAAATATTTATACTAAGTTCAGTTTTTCCAAGAAATAATTATTGTTCTTTTTAAATACCTTTGCTGTTACAGAATCTGATATCTTTGAAATTTTCAACTAGATTGTTTGGGTAAATTGAAGTCCTTAATTTCCTTGTCGATCATCATTGATCTCTTTTAAAACTAGGTTGCTTATGTAGATACATGCATGATTGCTCTAAATTTTGAGTGAGCACCACACTTTATATAAGCCATGTGGTGTCCATTTTTATGTTAATCGATTTTTCAAAGTGAATGTCGGATATAAATAATATCTAAATATGAATAATTTTGTTCTAAGAGAAAAATGAAAGGTTTGGATGAAACACCTTCCCATTTATGCCAATTGACAGCTTTAGAGTCAAATCCATCAGTCTAAAATGCATCATTGTTAGTCCTACACCGTAATCATAGCAGAAGTTGAAGGTTTGATTAGGATACAGTCACTGTCATTGCAAAGCTACAACAACTTGGAAATTGGCTTCAACTTTTCTGAATCCAAAAGGTGTTATAAAAAATTATTACAATAATTTTTATCAACAAATCTTAAAATGTTCAAATAAAATAATAAAATGGCTAGGAATGCAAAGCTTTTAAATAGGTAATCTACATATATGCATTTAACTTTTGCTATCAATTGTGTATCACAAGTTATTGTTGTGTCTTTTACTGCTAATACTTCTTTTCTAATCTTTAAATAAACGGATAATATATTTTATCGCACTCGAATATACGTCTTTTTATATTGATAATAAAATCAATATTAACCAAATTAGAACTCAATCGACATATTTAGGATAAAATTATCAACATAAATTAAATGTTATGTATTACCTAATATAACTAGTTAAAGTGTTGTGTCATTTCAACCAAGAGCAAAGTCAAAAAATTAATTTAGGGACCTAAATTAAAATATAATTTTATCATTTTAATAGTTTATATATTTATAATTTTTAAAAGATTAAATCAAATTTTATCATTTTAATGGGGTTAGCTTCCTTAGCTACGCCTCGATTTCAACACTACTATTTTAATACAAAAATATATTTTAAAAATATAAATAAAAAATTTAATCAAAACAAAATAGTTGCATTAAAATATCAAACTCAAATACCCATATTTTGACATATAATATATAATGACTCACTAAATAGATTTAACCCGAAAACTTAATATTTAGCTTATTTGCTTATTCATAAAAATAATTTATTATATATTATTTATTTTGAACTTTAATGAGCAATGTAAAACTTAAATAAATCAATAGATTGCAAACTACCAACAATAGGAATCAAAATTAGGGATGTCCCTACTGAATATAATTGTAATTATAATACTATATAGCATACAATTCTAACACACTATGAAATACCAATACACAGTGCTAAAGATAGAATGGTGTCAACTACAATGCGATTCTGTAACTTTTCTTTTATTTAAGTCGTTCGATGACATGTGAGAGAAGAAAAGCTTTACTAGTCGTTGATGATGCCTCACTAATATTAAAAATCTAACTTAAAGATAGATACAATAGCTTATAATAACTTTTTTTCTTACCTTTTCCAGTCTCCATTTTAGAAATAATAAAACCAATTCTCCAAAATCTTCTTCATTTATTTATTTCTTTATTGAGAAATTTTTATAACCTTCTCTCATAAACCACAATTCGAAGCAGCCAACAAACATAATTATTACTGCCCTAAAGTTTAACAGAAGTAGTAATAGTAAGAGAACTAGAAAGCATCAAGGAAATGGATTTAATAGGAGGATTCATAGCAAGAGAGAAAAATAAGTAAAAAGAAAATGAGGTCAAATCAGATACGAGACAAGATCACTAGAGGCGGATGGATGGCGGGGAGGTTTGCGAAGGAAAATGGTGGTCGGTGGGTGGTCCATGCATTCTCACGTGTTGACTCGTGGGAGTGACATAAAATCAATAGAGCGGCATGTGTGGCTCACACGCGCGATTTTTTTCCAATGGTTCTTCAGTTGGAGGGTCAATGGAAGCTAAGCTTTTGAAAAGTAAGGGTGATGAGAGTCAATAAGCTCTGATACTATATGAAATCAAGGGAGGAAGAAAAAAAGAAAGAAAGAAGACAACATTGTTGTCACTGCTTTAGTTGTAATTATCTATGAAAAAGGAGTAAGAAAGTAAAGAGTAGGAAGAAAATGCTTTCTGAAAATGATTTTTTGTGAATATACATTATGCTACATAACATATTTATACTAATACCATAATATGCAAAGTAAGAAAAACACCTACATTAGTGTTAATTAACCTTCAAAATTATGTACTACAACTCTAAAGATACCAATATTATCATAACAATTATCAACATCCAAAAATGACTCTAAACATTAATATTTAAGCATAACTCCACAAGAATTAAATAAAAATATTCAAATCCCTCAAGTTCTCAATTAATATTTTAAATTATTTATATCACATTTATCTTTCACTGAGAGTATTTAAATGACACTTAATGATTGATTATCAAATAAAAAAACTTAAACTTGTGGGGATTGTTAATAAAAAAAGAAATGGCATTTGATTAATCATAACAAATTACTCTTTTAATACCATCGAGGCATCATTAATGGTTGACACAGTAAAAATTTACATCGTAGTCAATACCAGATAAGATAGTAATATGTTGTTTGGTTCACTTTGTAATAGGCCCAATTTGCCCGGGGCCCATTCAGAATAAGTAGAAAAACCAAGAAAAATAATAAATAAAATTCAGTCCAAAAACAGTCCATTTACAATTGTCCTAGATCAATTTACCAAAAAAAATACAGACTCTAACCCCAAAATATACCAAGACCCAAAATACAAACAGTCCATTTATAAATGGCCCAATACAAACCCAAACTCTATCTTAAACACCTAATGGCCCAACTCAGCCCAAACCCCAACCTAATGGTTGAAACCCTAGCAGCGAGCAAGCCCCAGCGCCGCAATAGCCCCAACTCCTCCGCACGTGCCAAGCCTATGCCCTTACGCCTCCACCTCTATATGTGCCATGTCCGCACCTCTGCACACCGTACCTGCAAGAAACAAACAAAAAGGCAATAAAACAGACAACAACGGCACACGAAAGGAGCAGAGAGAAAAAACAAGGATAACAGAGCGGGGGCGATTTATTTGGATTTTTTTATTTTATTTTATTCTATAAATAGATACTATAAAAACCAAGAGTATGCTGTAACACTAAAAAAAAAGGCATTGAGAATACAAAAATCAAAGACAAAGAAGGTGATTTCTGGGTTCCCTTTTTTATTCGCAAATCGCTTCTTTCTTTTCGCTTCGTTTTTTTATTTTGGCATCTACTGATGGTTTGTTAAGGGAAACAGTAGTAAGAAAAGGGGAAGCGTACCTTGTGGTCGGACCTCCGCTCTCTCCATATCCATCAGAGTTTGGGTGAGGTTCGAGGGCCCTTGAGGTCGACGATTCGTCGAGCGGCGCAGGGGGAGTTTAGGGTTTTTTTTTTCTAAAGTAGAAGTGTTAGATTTTTAGGTTTATTTTGGTTTTAAACACGGGACTAAAACGTCGCCGTTTGATGCTAACATAATAGCTTCAAAACGGCGTTGTTCGATGACCAGATCCAGGCGGTGACCCGATCCAGGGTAGGATCCGCGCATACTGGACTAGTGGTCTATTTGCTTAATAGGTCCTTGCTTGTTCTTCGAAATTGCAATTCTGTTTTCCCTTAATTTATTCGTAATTGGTATCATACATTTGGTTATGTTTTCATTTAGATCCACGACTGTACGGCGTCGTTCAAGGCTGAGACCCGCGCGGTGACCCAACCCGAGGGCAGGATCCGCGCACTTGGGTTTATCAGTCTATTTGTGCGACAAGTCCCCTTTTCTTTTGTGTTGTTTCAATCTGATTTTGTTTATTTTTTTAATTTGTACCACACATTTGGTTCTGTATTCATTTAGATCCCAGCTTAAACAGTGTCGTTTCTTTGATTTGATTTGGATTATCTCAATATTTGTGCTTAATTACTGGTTTGGTCTTTTTCGATTTGAAATCAATTTTAATTTAATATAAATTTAGTTTTCCTCCTTAATATTCAACAATATTTTTTAATTATAATAAATCTCATTTTCATATATTACAGTATTCAATATTATTTGTAATATTTATTTTAAATAATGTTTAAATTTATTATTATAGTTTAAAATGTAACAAATTATTATTTTCGTTTGTATTTTATTTTATTCATTATATACCAATATTTTGAGTTAATTGTATTTTCACTTGATTAGGTTTTTCTTTTACAATTATTCTAGTCTTATTTAAGCTCCAATTTAAAGTTTGTTGATTGTTATTTTCAATTTCAAAAATGTCTTTTATGTTTAATTTTGATTTGAAAGTTTTAAATAAACCGATCCTTATATTCATTGTTTTCAACATCATTTTAATATTAGCTAAATATTGTTTTCAAACTTGTTACTAGTACAAATTTTCTCTTTTAAAAATATAATAATAATACATTTTTATTATCAATATGTTTTAAGTTTATCAATATTATTTTAAAAGTATATATAATTTATATGAAGTTATTTTAGTATGTATATGTATATAGAGTATATCATTAACTTCGGATTAATCTCTTTTGCATAATTTTTATACATAAATGTTTCATTTCTTAAGCCTTATTTACTTTATTCGTTTTATGGGTTGTTAAATTATTAATATGGATGCTTATATGATATGATTAAGGTCAATGTTTGTATTTGCCTATTATTTGTTTAATTCCTTCTAGTTTAAGTTTAAATTGTTATTTATCTTTTACATTATATGTATCGCTACAATCATGTTCCATTTGTAAGAGTTGAATTTTATTAAAGCATCATAATCGTTTTATAATCCTTAAAAAGCTTGGTGTTCATAGGTTCTCGAGAGAATTGTGCCCTAGCTCACTGGGCTTCAATTCTTCTCGATGAATTAAGATAATCAAGTGTTCATTTTAAAAAAAAACCATACAATTATTAAATTCTTTAGATTTCAAAAAGTTGGATCCTAACTTATTGGATACGACATTTTGTTATCTCAATTTTAAAATAAATGCAATATTTGATGTTTAAGAATTTTGGGAAATTGAACCCTAACTTACTGGGTTTTGATTTTTCATTTGACCCAAATAACCAAATACTCTTCTTAAAATGCATAGGTTCTGAAAATCGAGAGATATACTTAATTTTGAGGATTTAAAATGTTGCACTCTAACTTACTAAGTGCGACAAATTATCTCTTTAAAATAAGTGAGTCTTATCATCCAATTCATTATATTCAAATTTTCTTTTCAAAGGATTGTATTTCAAAATCTTTTCAAATTCTCCACACTAAGACATTAAACAATCAATTCGGTACCAATTTTTGGCGTCACGAGGGTGCTGACCCTTCCTCGTGCGTAACCGACTCCCGAGCCTATTTTTCTCAAAATTCACAGACCTAAAATTATTTTCAAGGTGATCCGATCACACCTCAATAAAAGATCGGTGACGACTCCCAGAATTTTCATTTTTAAAAGTTGATTTTCGTTTTTCAAATTTAAAAATGGTTTCGATACACTTGAATGGCTAATAGTGGATTTGGATGGGCGATTGCGTGTTGTGCAGTGTGTTTAGCTTACTTTTTGTCTCATATTACAGTATCGCTACAGTATATAATCTCATCGCCACTGCTGTTTTTACACTAACCGCAGATAAACGCACCGTCCATCCAAACACACCCTAAGTCCTTCTAGGTGTATTCAACCAACCATAGTGATGCAAACATTTAGTTCAGTCAAATGGCTTTGTACAAGCCCATTTTTTGCCCGGCCCAAAACCCAAATTTTTTTACAGCCCACATTCACTAACCCAATAGGCCCAATACAAAGTCCTAGCCCAAAACACATTTTCAGGAAAAAAGAAAAAAAACAGAAAACCCTAGCCACCTAGGTCTTCTGCCGCCGTCGCATCATCTGACTAGCGCCGTTCGCCTTGTCCCATCCGCCTATACCCTCTGCCTTTGTAGCCCGCCACCAAGCACCTGCAAATAAGAAAAGAAGGGACAACTAGCAGTGGAGAGCAGTGAAAAAAATACAACAAAATGCATTGTAAATAGGTTATAAAGGCAAAAACCTTACCTTGGTATTTTTCCTTACAAAGGAACCAACGAATGAAAAGCAAAAAAAAAACAAAAAAGGTTGATTCCGTTTTCTTTTCTGTTATTGCGTTTTCTATTTTCCTTTTTCTTTCTTTTTTTATTTTATTTATTTTTTGTTTGGTTCACTACTCTTTTAAACAAAAGAAGAAAGGGAAAAGAAAAGTACCTGTTTGCTTCGAAGATCAGCGTCGGAGCCTATCTTCGCCGTCATTGGAGCCGAACAAGAGAGGCCTCTCCTTTTTTTCTCTTGGTCCTGTGGTCGAGAAGGCCACACCTTCAAGGACGCCGAAAGGGGAAGGCCGAAAGCCTATTTCACAACTTCGGCCATTGGCTGTAGAGGTGGCGCTGCGGCGGCCTGAATCCATGGCTGGATTTGGGGGTTGAGAGAGAGCTTCAAAACTCTGTTTTTTTTAAAAAAAAAGGGAATGGGTGAATCTGATTATTTTTAGGGTTTTTTTTAACATTTATATCCAGTTTCAAAACGGCGTCGTTTTACCCCCTCCTACCCGTGCGTTGACCCGACCCGCAACCCAGGGTCTGCGTGTTTTTATGCGGGTGGGTTATTTGCGGTCCTGGTCCTTCCGCATTTTCAGTTTATTTCGATTTGGTCCTGTTGCTTATTTTTAACCCTTTTTGAAATTTACCCACCGAATTTTGCTTAGTTTTCGATCAGATCCCTGACCCATCAGCGCACTGAAAGCGGACACGTGTCCGAATTTGCGCATTTTGCCCATTCGATCCTCCCCTTTTATTTCTTTTTCATTTTTGCCCCGAATATTAGTCTTAAAATTCAAATCAATCTTTTTTCCTGTTATTTTGCTGTTTTATAAATTAACTTAGTTTATTTATTTATTTCTCACTATTATATTATGCTATGATTTTTACATTGTTATTATTACCATTTTCTATTTTATTTGTTTATCTAAATGTAAATATCTTTTAATATCTTTATTATTATTATTTTTACCCACTTATACCGTTTTTAGACTTTGTTTTTATATATATATATATATATATATACTAACATATATATACATTTTAATATTTCATATATGTACGTACTTATATTTTTGTATACTTTATAATTTATCTACATATATACATACGTAATATTCAATAAATGAGTACATTTCTATTTACTTTATAATTTGTATATACGTATTTATATATATGTCTTAAATTTTACACATATACATACTTATATTTTTTTAGCCTCATAACTTATATATATACATAGATATGCATATTCATTTTATATACATATATACATTCACTCACTTTATAATTTATAACTTAAATATATTCATATACAATGCATAAGTATTTCATTTCTTATTATTCATATTGTTATTGTCGTTCTATGTGATATATATATATTTGTTTATTTATTCATGTGCTCGTTATTATTCTTAGGAAATGCTTTAGTTTTTTATATATACTTCTTATTATTTCACATACTTTTTTTATCTTATGTATTTTATTTCCTTTTGATTATTGCTTCTATTATTTGTGCTTGTATTATCATTATCATTGTGTCATACATGTTAATATTGTCTTTATTCCTGCCTTTTTATGTTAAGTTAATTTTATTTAATATGGTTTTAAAATTAACAAAATTTCGTATTTTGAAATTCGAAAAGATTGTGCCTTAACTTATGGGGTTTCGATCTTCACGATAAATTCAAATATACGAGTCATTTCAAACAAAATTTTTAAATGTTCTCGGGAATTAACAAAAGATCGTGTTCTAACTCACAGGACATGACCATTTTTAACTCGAGACAATCGAATTCTTTCAAAATAAATATTTTCTCGGTATTTATTCTCGTATCGGAAATTTTAGATATTGTGTCCTAACTTACAGGACGTGATTTTTTTCTCAAATAACATGAAAATATGCTTCTCTCCCTAAATTTATACATGTTTTTTTTATACAAGGATCGTATCTTTAAAATTCTTCAAATTTTTGATTTTCGACATTAAGACGTTAACCAATCAATTAGGCACCAATTTTGGGCGTTACGAATGTGTTAATACTTCCTCGTACGTAACCGACTCCCGAACCCATTTTTCTGAATTTCGTAGACCAAACTCGTTGTTTTAATATTAATATATATATATATATATATTAATACCCAGTCTAAAAGCAAATTATTTTAACATTAAATATTATATAAAAGTTTTCATTATATAAGTTTCCTTTAAATTTAAAAGATGTTTGTTTAATTATACTTGCAAATAATTTCTTGAGTTTAATTTATTAAGCATATTTAATATTAAATATAAAAATAAATTAATACAGATAACAAATTTTACAAAACTTTATTTATAAAAATTTGTATTAATTTATTTTTATATTTTATTATTAAATGTCATATTTAAATTTAGGGTAAACTACACCTATGGTCACTTTTGTTTACCTTAGGTTACATTTTAGTCACTTATGTTTGAAATGTTACGCTTTAGTCACTTACGTTATTATGTTGTAACATTTTAGTCACTGAGCTATTAATTATCGTTAATGGTGTAATGGTAAGCTGACGTGGCATGTTAAATTATCATTTCAAACAAAAACTTTAGGTTAAACTATACAATAGGTCCCCATAATTTTTCGTTTTGAGCAATTTAATTCTTTTATGTTCTTTTAACTTTCCTCTTTTTTTCTTTATTTTTCATTCTCTTCTGCTTCTCCCTCTGTTTTTCTACATTCTTTATTTCTTTTAACATACCAGGAAGTTGAATTGGTAGTGAAGAAAGAAGCATGGTATGGGTTTATGGGTTTTGGTTATAGGCAAATGATGACAGTCGACTTCCTACTTCTTTTTTCACTGCCAATTCGACTTCCTAATATTTTAAAAGAAATGGGAAAGGTATGAAAACAGAGAGAGAAACAAAAGAGAATGGAAAAAAAAGAGGAAAGTTTAAAGAACATAAAAGAAAAAAATTAAATTACTTAAAAGGAAAAAATATGGGGATCAATTGTATAATTTAACCTAAAATTTTGTTTGAAATGATGATTTAACATGCCACGTCAGCTTACCGTTATACCATTAACGACTATTAATGGCTCAGTGACTAAAATGTTACAACATGATAACATAAATGACTAAAATGTAACATTTCAAACATAAGTGACTAAAACGTAATTTAAGGTAAACAAAAGTGACCATGGGTGTAGTTTACCCTTAAATTTATATAAAATTTTAATAGTATAAATAAGATATCATTTATTTAGTTAAAGGATATTAATGTGTTTTTATACTTATTCCTTGCATATTCCTGTACATAAATTTATCTAACCAAACGAAATAATATTATTACTTTTCGATTCTATTTAGTGAATCAAACAACGTAATACTTATTACATCTCTATTTTATTCTCACTCCATAGCTATTCAATTTTTGCAAACCAAATGTGTCGGTAGAGTTAGGGGTGAGGTCAGAAAATTTTTTCTGGGGCTCCGGAATTAGATTGTATATATTTATGAGAGTTAAAATGTAATTTTATAATTTTTAAAAGAATAAATCAAAATTTTATCTTTTTTGGGAGTCAAAGTGTACTTTTATCATTTACTAAACTAAAATGTTGTAAAATTTAAAGGGTCAAAAGTTAAATTTTACATTTTAAGGGCTGAGGCCCCTAGCGCAGCTCTCTTAAAATATGATATATTTTGAGAATTTAAACTTCTTGTAATTTGCTTTAAGTGTGATTGGTTGGGTGAAAAAGTGTAAAGAATATAAATTTTGAAAGTGCTTGATTGGGAAGAAAGATATGAGGAAAGAAGATAGGAGGGATGATTATTTTTTGTCTGAATAGTTTAAGGAGAGAAAATAAAATAGATATATAAATTAGTTAAAATTATATATTTTTCAACTCTACCTATAATATCTTCAAATTTTTTTTCCAAGAGAAAGGAGCTAAAATAAAAATTGGGCAAAGGGCTAAAGGCTGTATATTAAAGCCCAAAATTGGTAAGCCATGCTATGAGATTGAGCATGCATATTTAGATGTTCCAAAGTCCATATTTAGTAAGTGACATTTACTCTTCTATCTTGCTCATGGCATGGTATCAAACATTTGCATTTAATTTTTAAACCTATACCACTAAACTAAAACCCTTTAAACAGAGTAATTGTAGACTATTTAAGTCCGATTCTCTAGTAATTCTTAATGCAATGAAAGAAGACTATGCATGTTTAGAACTTACAAATTTTCGATGTACCTCTGAATGAGGTGTTGGGAGCTCTTCAATAGAATAGAGATTGTGATGGGTTTGATGTAATTTGTTAAAAAAAGAAGACTATTGCTTCGATAACATTGAGATAATGAGTAAAGGAAGCAGAGGTTGATAATGTTAATAAAATAAATGTAAGTTCAGAAAATTTGTTTATCAAGTAATCAAACAATTGGGTTTGGAAAGAAAAAGAAATTAATATACACAACAACAGCAAAACAAAATCGAATATATATAATTATATTGCTGAAACTGAAGTACGAGAAAGAGCAAAACAACACTTTGTCAATGCAGCATCTTCGTACTTCCTTACACAATGGGCAGTATAGCTCAGGTGCTGGTTTTTTACCGACTGAACCATCACTACTGGAGGTTGAAGCAGAAAGGTAAGAAAATACAAGCATGTCTTAAGCAGATGAATTATTTAGTATTTATGTTAGAATTATCCAATTATATACTGTGCAGTTTCTTGAGGTTGTCTTCCATGTATACATCATATAAAAATCAAGAGACAGAATACAACAAGGTCTATATATAATAGTAATGAAGGCGACCTAACAGCATTACGAAGAACTCTACTGACAACAATCATCTGAGCTCAAGATAGATAATGCAGACACCGAACATATAAAAAGCCAATAATACACAACAATATATCAGAAACAACCTATTTCAACCAGGTCGTAAACACCAATTTTTCGGAGTTGCTCAGCTTCTAGTTGCCTCTTAGACGGCGTCTAGCACCGAATTTTGATCGTTTCAGCTTTCGGGGTTGAATTTGTTCAGCCAACATCACCAGCCATTGAGGTTTCCCAATTGAAAACACAATATACCCCATAATCAATCCAAAAATGACTCCACATCCATACCCTAACAATACAACTTGCCATCCGAATTCGATTATTGAACCTGAAACATTCTGTTGTGGAGGTTGCGGTGTTTCACTTTGGTAGCACAACTTGGACAATGGAAATCCGCTTAATCCCAAGTTTCCTAAATAGGACTCGTTTGAAAATGTATTAAATTGCTTCCCCTCCGGGATTGGTCCCTCAAGTTTGTAGCATGAAAGGTTTAAGACTTCAAGGAATGTCTGATCCAACAGCTTCTGTGGAATTCTACAAGCAAGTTGATTTGAAGAGAGGTCTAACCATTCCAGGTTTGTCGAAATCCCAATTGATGGAGGGATACATCCGACAAGATTGTTATGAGAAAAGTTGCGCTCTTCAAGTGACTTAAGCTCCAATGTTGCTTGGAATTTTCCCACTGAAATTGTTGTTGGAAAGATCAATGGTGGTGAAAATGGTAAGAATTCTCGTCAGTTCAATATCTCTATCTTTCATGGTAACCCTCATCACATCATCCCACTGAGAGTATAAGTCTTTTTGTCCCACATATTGCACTTCCTGTAATTCATTTCTACCCACACTCAACATGGCTTTCAAATTCTAGAAGAACCTCGTAGGCAAGGAGCCTATGAATTCATTGTGAGAGATGTCCATGATTCGCGACATAGGAAAACGAAGTTTTGGTTTTAGAGCTAACTATGGCACCATGGAACTTGTAAGATATTAAGACAAGAACTCGAAGCTTTGGAAGAGTTCCCAACCAATGGGGAAACTCACCACTAATTGTGTTGTTACCAACATCAAGAACTTCCAAATCTTTACAGTTAAGCAAAGAATGTGGTAACGGTCCCTCCAATTGGTTCCCATTCAAGCTAAGAATCCTTAAGCTTTCACAATTGGCAAATTTTGTAGGGATTACCCCCTGCAAGTTGTTCATCCACAAATCTGAAACCGTCAAATAGTAGCTGAGTTTTCCCAAAACAATGTGGAATTTTGCCATTCAACCTGTTGATAGACAAGTCAAGAATTATCATATCACTGTTGTTGCAGATTGAAAAAGGAATCTCTCCGGTCAACTTATTGTTTGAAAGTAAAACATATCCTGACCACAACACTGCATCAGGAAGTGATCCTTGGAGCAAATTTTAGTGGATGTCAAAGTATAGATAACCTCTGCCACGGAAATCCTTGGAAACTTGTCAGAAAGTTGTGCGAAAGATTCAGATATGTCAACGAAGCCTCTCCAAGTCCCCAAAAACAATCTGGAAGAGGCCCCTGAATTTTGCTGCTGGAAAGATCTAGATGCTGCAAAAACTTTGAATCTTTCAAGAATGTTGGGATTTCTCTTAAGTTGCATGAGGACAAACTTAGATAAGTAAACATAGGGAAGGAAAATTTTTCGTTGCTACTAGGAAGGCTCAAGGACAAGCTTTTGTACGACAGACCAAGATCCCTAAGTTCCTTGAGTTCTGAAATCATCTCTGTATCAAAAATGCCGGTCATGTTATTTGATGAAAGAATGAGACCAGTTAGGTGCACAAGCCCAAAGAGTGACCTTGGAATTGGGCCGTGGAGCTTGTTGTTACTTAAATCAACGTAGGACAACTGTGATTTATTCACGTGAAAGTCATCAATATGGCCTAGACCTGTCCATGGGCCGGCCCAGAAAAAATTTTTGGCCCGCCTCTTAGGCCCGGGCCCAGCCCTGCTCGGCCCGAAATATGGGCCTAAAATTTTGCTCAAGCCCGGCCCGGCCCGATTTTTTATAAACACAAAAAATATTTTAAAAATAAAAAAATAAAAATATTTTTAAAGTATTTTAAATTAAAAAATAAAAATAAAAATATATATTTATTATATTCGGGCCAGGCCGGGCCGGGCTTGGGCCAAAAAAGTTGAGCCCGATCCCGGCCCATTTTTTAAATGGGCCTCATTTTTTTGCCTAAGCCCATATTTCGGGCCTATATTTTTACCCGAACTCTCCCATATTTCGGCCGGGCCGTCGGGCCGGGCCGCCCGGCCCATGGACAGGGCTAATATGGCCATCAAGATGATTATAACTAAGATCCAAGTATTCTAATGATGGGAGGATAGAAAGCAAGGAAGATGGGGTTTTTTTACAAAATTATTATAAAAAAATAAAAAATAACTAAAATGTTATCTTTTTTTATTTACGAAAATATTATAATTTTTTTTATTTATCAAAATATACCAAAAAAAATAAAAACCTATAAAAAAAACTTGACAACAGCCTGAACAGGCCAATCACATTGGCGGCACCAAAGGTGCCAAAGTGATTGGCCTGACCAAAGTGCCAAAGAGATTGGCCTGGCCGGACTAAAATGTAACTCTCTGCAGTTTCAAGGACCTGACATGAAATTTACTATTTTGAATTTTGAAAGTGAATTGCTGCCGCTGTGCGTGTGGTACGCACTAAAATTAAAATGTGGCTAATTACCTTCTAAGCCCTCCTTATTTATTATTTTCTTTTTATTCCCCTTCAACTCACTTTTTTATTTAATAAACAAGCCCTCAACCTATTTTTGTAGTTAAATAAGCTCTTAATCTATGATTTTTACTCATAAAAGCCCTTTATTTTATTATTAAAGTAAATATATTTTACCTAAAGTAAAGTTATTTAAAAAGAATAAACTAATTAGCATTTTATGTATTATTTTGGTAATTTGATGAGAATAGTTTATTAAATAAAAAATTTGCTAAATTTGATGAGAATAGTTTATAATTATAATTTATTTTTCTACTTGGGTTACATTTATGGGTGATCGCTTTATTATTACTTCGATTTTCATTAAGGCATGCCCAGTATTTCTATTAATTTTTTAATTAAATCTAATATTAGTTAAGTGATAATTAAGATACTTAGAATTCTAATTAAGTAATAACTCTATTTTACTTTAATAAACTATTCTCATCAAATTACCAAAATTTATAATATTAGTTAAGTGATAATTAAGATACTTAGAATTCTAATTAAGTAATAACTCTATTTTACTTTAATAAACTATTGCTTTTAGGCTTAGTTTAGTAATGTTTCAAAAAATGTTTTAGGAAAAAATGTTTTAAGGAGAAGTAAAATTTATGAGTAAAATCATAGATTAAGAGCTTTTACGAGTAAAAATTTAGGAGAAGTAAAATTTATTTACTTTAATAATAAAATAAAGGGCTTTTATGAGTAAAAATCATAGATTAAGAGCTTATTTAACTACAAAAATAGGTTGAGGGCTTGTTTATTAAATAAAAAAGTGAGTTGAAGGGGAATAAAAAGAAAATAATAAATAAGGAGGGCTTAGAAGGCAATTAGTCATATTTTAATTTTAGTACGCCTCACGCACAGTGGCAATTCACTTTCAAAATTCAAAATGGTAAATTTGCATGTCAGGTCCTTGAAACTGCAGAGAGTTACATTTTAGTCCGGTCAGGCTAATCTTTGGCACCTTTGGTGCCGCCAATCACTTTGGCACCTTTGGTGCCGCCAATGTGATTGGCTTGATCAGGCTGTTGTCAGGTTTTTTTTTTGCAGGTTTTTTTTTTTGTTTTGATATATTTTGGTAAATAAAAAAATTTTATAATATTTTGGTAAATAAAAAAAAAAGATAACATTTTGGTTATTTTTTATTTTTTTATAATAATTTTATAAAAAAACCCAAGGAAGATGGTATTGTTTCGGTGAGCAAGTTAAAAGCTAAGTTAAGAGAAACCAAGCTTGAATGGCTATTTACGGTTGTTGGAATAGGACCCGTCAGTTGGTTATTTGAAAAGTCCACTAAGACAAGCTGTGTCAAGTTGAATAAAGAAAATGGTAACTGACCACTGAAATTGTTACCATCAAGAGTTAAAGAAGTAAGATGTTCAAGTTTGCCAAGTGAAAAGGGGAGCTCACCAATGAAGTTTTGGTCGGAGAGGTGAATATCGGTGATTTGTGTAAGGTTTCCAATTGATGCTGGAATAGATCCTGCGAAAGAACCTGTTAGATACAGGGACTTGAGGGATACTAAGTTGCCAATGGAGTCAGGTAATTCTCCTGTGCCTTCAACATTCAAATCTTCCAAAAACTTCAAACTCCCAATAGAATTTGGTAATCCTCCTGAGAATCTTGTGCCTATTACATCCAAGAATTTGAGGAGACTAGTCCAATTAGACTTGGGAAAATGACCTCTGATTTGAGGATTAGATGATAGCTGGATTGATTGCAAGTTTGGTAATTGGAATAAACCAAACGGAAATTATCCTCCATGAGCTTCACCCAAATAACACGTTTCTAGATGGAGAGACACCAAATAAGAAGACAAATTGGCTAGAGTAAGAGGAGCAACATGAGACATGTCTACCCCACTGAACATTACATCCCTTAAAGTAGTCATGTTTTGAACCAATCTCTTCATAGCAAGATTTTGCAAGTACAAATCATTGCCAGAGAGATCAAGAGAAACAAGTTTGGATAAATGAGATATTTCTTGTGGGACTAAACCAGAAAGACCAGAATAGGATAAATGGAGATGTGTCAAACTAGCTAACTGCAAGATTGTCGAAGGGATTTTAGACATGCAAAAGTAATTGTGAGCCAGGTTAAGCCATTGAAGATGAGAAAGAAGGAAAAGACATGCGTGGTAACCCTCACGACAACATCCCACTGAGAGTAGAAGTCTTTTTGTCCCACATATTGCAGTCCCGTAATTCATTTCTACCTACACTCAACACAGCTTTCAAATTCTTGAAGAACCTCGTAGGCAAGGAGCCTATGAATTCATTGTGAGAGATGTCCATGATTCGCAACATAGGGAACGAAGTTTAGGCTTTAGAGCTAACTATGGCACCATGGAGCTTGTTAGATCTTAAGACAAGAACTCAAAGCTTTGGAAGAGTTCCCAACCAATGGGGAAACGCGCCGCTAATTTTGTTGTTACCAACATCAAGAACTTGTAATTCTTTGCAGTTAAGCAAAGACTGCGGCAACGGTCCCTCCTTTTGGTTCCCATTCAAGCCAAGAGTCCTTCAGTATTCACAACTGCCAAACTTCGGAAGGATTACACCATCAAAATACTAATTAAAATGTTAAATTTATAAACCTTGCATGACAATTTATATGTAATCCATGCTGATTTTCTTTTAAAATAAATTAACTTCTATTTTTCTGAATCTTTTCATAAATTTTAAATTATTATTGACGTGACATATAAGATAAATCACGTTATGTCAACATGAAATATACGTGAACAAGCACGCGGATTGTCATGCCAACACCGTTAACAAATTAATATTAAAAAAATAATTTAAATATTTTTAAAAATTAAATAATCAAATTTAACTAAAAATAAAAATTAAATTGACAAAATATAAATATTAAAGACTAAAATTTGACATTATGCATTATGTGTGGGCGTGCCATATAATTTATATATGTAAAGGAGAAACTTGAAAAATAAGAGATGGAAGATTTTAGATTTTGAACTCTTGACATATTAGATGCCGCTTCATAAAAGTGGATATATGTGAACTGATCCAATTGTTCAAAATGGTATTTTTAAACAATAAAATTTATTACAAAACACAATGTTTAATTGTGCTTTAATCTTTGGATAAACTACAAAAATAGTCACTTTTGTTTGCCTCAGATTACATTTTAGTCACTTTTGTTTGAAATGTTACGTTTTAATCACTTATGTTATCGTTTTGTTATGAAGTGGTCATTCAACTGGTTAAAATCCGTTACCTCCCTAACGGCAGTCCTACGTGGCAGGCTAAATGGGTTTTAAATATCAACTTGAATGTCCAGTTGTTGGGATGAAAATAGGTTTTTAATTAAATAAAATTTAATTTGAACTGTCACGTAAGACATCCAAGTTGGCAATTAAAAACCATTTGGATTGCCACATAGGACCGCCGTTAGGGAGGTAATGGAACCAAACGGTAGAGTGACCACTTCGTAACAAAGCGATAACGTAAGTAACTAAAACGTAACATTTCAAACATAACTGACTAAAATGTAATCCGAGGCAAACAAAAGTGACTATTTTTGTAGTTTACCCTTAATCTTTTTATATTCTTTATATTTTTAAAAGCTAATTTCTCTAATTTTAATCTTAAGAATTTATACTATATTTATTCTTTTGATTTAATAATATTAAAAGAATTTTATTTTATGTCATTTTTAATAGTAAATTTTTATTTAAAAATGCAAAATCCAATTTAATAGAATTCCTGTAACGGTTTTCTTAATTAGAGTTTAATAGTTAAATCAAAAGAATTGAGAGATTAAATATAAAAAATTAAAGACTAAAATACATCATTAGTCATTAAAGTATGGGTAAGCTTTCGTTTTGGTCACTTAACTAAAAAAAGTTACAATTTGATCACTAAACAATTCAAAAGTTTTCATTTAAGTCACCAAACTATTCAAAAGTTTTGATTTTAAGTCACAAGGTTATTAGCTTTTTTTTTTTTTTAAAAGTTTCGCTAGTGAGTTCGAAGCGACGGTTTGACGATCAGCATGGTGGAGCAGCACCTATTGACAAGTAAAGGAACATATCTTAGATCCAAGTCGATCTAACAATCAGTGTCGGAGATCGAAGAAAAAAGTTGTTTGAATTTTGGTTTGCAGATTCGTGACGTCCAAAGCTATTTTATGAAAAAAAAATTGTAGAAGAGAAGAAAAAAGAGAGCTTTCGATTGGTGAAAGAGTGCGAACAGAGAAAGCCATATAACATCGATTTTAACAGTCTAGTGACTTAAATGAAAATTTTTGAATAGTTTAGTGGCTTAAATAAAAACTTACCCATAGTTTAGTGACTAATGATATAATTTACCCAAAATTAAAAATAGAGAAACTAATTTTTAAATGTAGAAAGAGTATAAAAATTGAGGGTGCTTCACTTCTTATTTGTGTCAAGGGATCTAGAACGGTGTACCCTTGTAGGACAAAGAGCCGTCAATGATGAAAGTGAGGGGAGAAAGTATGAAGAAATGTCTATGGTGATTGAAGGGTTAAAAGAGAAAGAATACTCCAAAAGTGAAATCCCCTTTTTGCTATAATTTTAGAAAAGAAATATATGGGGATTTTTTGTGGGATCCTACATTGTGACCCACAAGGGTGAACCGTTCTATATCTCCATTACGTTCTCCTCTTTACCTTTTTTTGCTAATTTCTTGCATCAACATGTCAATTGATTCTTTCAAAATTTCATCCAAGATTAACAGGCTACGCCTACAAAATGTTGATTGCAGAGAATCCAAAGCTGACCCCAAAAACCAAATCCAACAACTCAAAAGCAATCCATCATATAATCTTGTTGTAATTGGCAAAATACGTTTGGTACCAAACTTCATTATAAACTTATCAAAATAATCCAAAATGGCTCTCGATAGGCCTTGCAATTAGATGAGCCTACAAGATGCGAGCCACCGGGTGGTTCACGTGATGGACCCCCAAAATCCTACCACACCATGGCTCCATGCCACCACACAAACACACGTAATAACAATCATCTGTTTTTAAAGGATTCTTTCAAGTCAAGCAATTTTTTTGTGTCTAATTCATGTCGACTTTAGCACGCCGACTTTCAAGCTCCACGGTCCGATGAGGTCTTGAGTGAACATGTGGCGAATCGAGAATGGGTTTGGCCCTAGTGAAGGAGGGTAGGAGAGGGAATTGGCTTTGGGAAATTGTCGCGGTCTCTCTATCTAGTTTATATATTGACATTGTCTTGATTTTAGGCACAATGAAGGCCCCATTGACATTTATTTTGTACCTTTGACATGCCAACCTTTTTTTTTTTTGAATCCTTGGCTGTTTATTCACAGTTTAGATCAAGGCAAAGAGGCTTACCTTTTCACCAGGGTAGGGGCTAAAGATGAATCATAAATTATTGGGGGAAAAAAATACAAATTTACTATTATATTGACGTATAACTTTATAAAAATTTGAAGGGTTAAATGGCAAATTTACCATTTTTAGAAGTGCCAAAAAAACCCCTTTGCCTTTGTCCCTACTTCTCACTATGCTGAGTTACAATTACAATGGAATTGTATCTTCATACTCAACTTTATTGAATATATATTGAATATTGATAAATCGTAAAAGAAAAGAATCGGATCAACATAAATCATAACATTATTTCTTTTCTTTCTATAGAAATCAAGAATCTTCCCTATGAAAAATAGGAATGATAGGTCTTATCCTGTTGGTTGGTTTTAAAATTGAAACTTATATATGTGTCATCCAACATTAAATGTGCCCTAAAGTTTAAAGTAAATTAAGATCTTGGTGTTCATGATTACACCATCGAAAATTTCATTACAATTTACTATCATAACAATTGTTGCTTCTGTAATGGTAATAAACATAATATGAGAAAATATATACTTGTAATAGTTTGAAAATTATTTTGGGTTTCAATTGTAAAAGGATAAAGTAGCTTTCATTTGTGAGTCATACATTTTTTGTCTTAAAGCCTTAATTAGGAGTATAAATCATGTTTAGTGTAGGTTGATTATGTAGACAAAGGAGGACCCATTATATAGAAAAAATTGAGAGGCATTCACGTGAATTTTCGTGCATAAAATTGTCGATCACCTTATCTGAAAATGATTGTTGCCCTACCATTGTCGAATTTTCTCCCTTCACAGAATTAATGTAAGGTTGCTTATATTAGGCATGATTAAATTAATTAGAGAAAACCACAGTCTAATCAACTCAATAATACAAAAACATTGAGAAGAAAGGCACATGTATTTATTTTCTCCAGAGATCTTCGTATCACTTTATGCATGAAATATATGTAATTTGCTAATTATGGATAGAGTTTGAGAAGAATATTGCCTTGTTTAGTTTACTGCTGCTTTGTTAAAACTATGAAGTTGGTGATAGATACCTGTATATATTTGATTATTAACTTTTAAAATGACTCAAATTTAATTATCAACATTTTAAAAGAATTGAATTGTTAGCTTTTAATGAAGATACTGGTTTAAATTTTTAAACATAATTTTTATAGATTGTTTTGAAATTTTTATTTTTATTTTTTTGAATATTTTATAAAATTTAAATTATTTGTTGACGTGATATATAAAATAAATAGTGCCACGCCGAATAAAGTACATATGAATCTGTCATCTTGGTTACCACATCGCTAACATCATCAAATAATTAATGTTTTAATCAACATTTCCATTAAAAAGATGATCGACTCTTTTGAAAAATTAATGCTTAAATTTAACTCAACCAAAGAATAAAGACCAAATCAATAAAAAGAAATATAAATATTGAAGGCTAAATTTAATATTATTTCTATTAAATATAAATGCTTAACAAAAAAAATCAAGAAAACCATAAATAATTTTTCTAGGCATGCTACAAAAATTAGGTACATAAATGTATGGCATGCTAGAAGCTGTCCCTGTTGCTTGGTCTCTGTTTCTTGATACAACTTGAGTTCCCAAGAAAATGAAAATGAAAGTAAAAGCTATATTAATAGATTGAAAAATTTTAAATGGTGACTAATATACCATACAATAAATCAAAAGTTGTTGAATGAGGAAATTCAAAATTTTTAACAAAAATATTATGTGAAGTAATATGTTATTGTTTAGTGAAATATTTGTTGCTAAAATAATTTTGCTTAAGTGATGCTCTTGGTGTAAATAGTTTTAGCTTATGAAGTTTAGTTCCTTGGTTATTCAACTGAGAAGTTCATTTATCTTTCCTACAACATATTAACAAAATTAAGAAAGATTTAATTATGATTTGATCTTCCTATTTTTATATAATTATAGTAACAATTAACATTTGATATATTGACATGTGTAAATTTATATACTATCGTTAATCAAATGATAACATATTATCATAAAAATTTAAAACTAAATTCGCTTGATTTCATTTTTAATGATGTCGCCTCTAAGGCTTAAGTCGTAATTGATCATTGAAATTTTCAATTTGATACTTAATTTTTGTCCCACTTTAGTATTAAAACTATTATTTTTATTGCATTTTACCCCCAAAATTATAGCTTAGGTACTAAAGTAGGATAAAAAAGTTTAGATATCAAAGTGAGAAAACTGGTATAGTTTATGGGCAAAATTGTGGTTTAAATCTAAATACTCTAGACCATTAAATGTGTTAAAATTTTAAATTTGAATATAATATATGTATTAAAAATATAATGTTACCAATAAGTATCGGGTGTAGTGATAAGTCACATTATATTCCAAACGAAAGAACACAAGTTCAAACATTAGAGATGACGTTATTAGAAGGGACAGTCATGAACTCTAAATATAGATTGTAAAACGGACATGTAAGAAACAAAAAAAAATTATAATATTAATCATGTTTAAATATGTCATAATGTATTAATTGGAGAATATTTGACGACTATTGGTATAAAAGTCCCATGTATCATTGATGAATAATAGCATGACACTTCATCATTAAATAAAACAAAAAAGTAATGGAAGACTTATAAATAAATACTAAACCCTAAACTCAAACATTAAATCCAAGAATTATTAATATTATTTATAATAGCTATGATTAATGTTTAATTACGTGCCATGTTATTAATCACTCGAAATACTTACATGTTATTCTTAATTATATTGTTTTCATTTTTATTAATGAACCCTTTAATCCCAATTCCATACATAAAATGGGTTAAATAAATCTCCTTCGGGCTTTGGACCATGAGAGCACCAACAATCACTAGGAGATAGCAATTAAATGGTTTGTTGGAGAGGTTGTATATTGAGCCCTTATGCTGGCATTATCATGCGAAGACAGTAGGAGACATTGATGTTGACTCTATTAAGACAACATTACTCACGTCGAATTTACCACAAAAACTTGGTGTCCTTGTCTATTGCACCACCTGTCTACGTATATAGATAGCAACCACTGCTAGCTTTGCTTTTATATAAGAAAAACAAAAAGAGATTTGCAAAAACATTGTAAAGAGTTTTAATTTTAAGACAATGGCTAGGGTTCCTTGCAAGCATGTTCTTCTTATTGTTTTCATCTTTCTTTGCTTCATCTCTACAACTCCAATAGGTAAAATTATGACTTCAAACCCTTTAGAATATATGGAGGATTAATTTTGTCCTTAAGTTATGTTTTCATGTTTGCAGCTCGGAGTTTGCCGAGCGAAATGAAGAAGGGTCTCGACGACCGGGTGGTTACGACGGAAAACGAAGGTGGGGCACCGCCTGATGTTGATGAGTTAGAAGCTATGGACTATACCCCAGCAAGAAGGAAGCCTCCTATCCATAACTAAGAAATATTTTTGCAAAATAAGTATATATTCTACCTGTTTAGGACATTTAATTTCTTCATAATCATGTTTCTATATATGTTGGGTGTAAGTAATTAATATTAGTATATAGTTTGAGAAATAAAGCTATAATGAAATCAAGGTCATAGAAAGTGTATATACAAGCATTACCATATATAATATTGCCCTAGCTAGGGTTTATGCATTACCATAAGTTTGCTAGAGTTTACACAAAATGGATCATTTGAATAAAATATTTTACTACATTTATGGATTTTTATGCATAAATTTGTTTTCAACACCAAAGAATTATGTTGTTTGAGATAAGACAGTAATACTAACTGTTTAAATGGATTTTTTAAAAATTACAAGACAGGGTTCTTTGAATTCTAGCCACAAGAAAAAGGGTTCATATTATTTATAATAGTTTTAGATACTGTTTAATCATAGAATAAGTTTTAAAATTCTGTGTAGACAGTGAAATATAGCATTATTTGATTGATGTGATATGGAGTATGTAGTGTGAGCCCTTCTTCTTAAATTATGAAAACTTCTTCTTAAATTATAGGGTATATTTAGTTTTTTTTGTTTTACGTTACAATATTTAATTTTATCGTTATTATTATTTTTACATCGATAACAAATAAATGTATCATTTATCTAAATTCACTTTTATTTTTTATTTGTATAATTCATGAAATTGATACAAATTGATAATTATGATGTAATACAAAAGAAAGGATGGCAGTAGACTTTAAGCTTTAAAGAGGGGACTGAGCATTGGCATAATTACAAAGCATACATTGAATGTGCACTTCAAGATCTTCATTATTCTCATTCTCATTCTCATTCTCATGTACCGTACTGGCTGCCCTTTATCTATTATTTAATTAATATAATTATTTTTCTTTTAGGCATGAAAATTATATTTATTTTTTTGTAAAAAATATTGTTGTAAGGAAAAAAAAAGGGGTCATCTCAGCTATCTCTAGTTTTTAAAAGAAGAAAATAGAAAAAGAAGAAGAGGAGTGATTGAGTGGCAAATCATAAAATCTACTTATTACTCACAAATTCCCTACATGGAATTGTAGGATGCCTATGCTCTATGCCTATGATTTATTCAATTATTATATTATTTATTATTAGATAAAAAAAAAGAAAACCCATTTAAATAAAATCATGTGATGTTGTGCTCTTCCCAACAATTATCCTCCACAATTGATCCCATTCCTACACGTGTCCTATAGCAAGATCATTGGGAATCACATCTTACATTTTTTGGAATTTGGTCCACTTCCAAGGTAAAACAAATACAGTTTCTTTTATATATTTGATAATAGTGTTTGTTAATTTATTAAGTAAAATTAAAAGACTAATTCCTTAGTCAATTAAATTTTAATTTGATTGATATAAATATTGTTATCGTGTAAGAAGATGTAAGTTTAAATACGTTGAAATATACTATTCTTTTATTTATGGATTGTTTTGAGTATTAAATTTAAGTTTTTCATATTAATTTCTTTTCAGTGATTTTAATGAAAAATAAATAATGAGTTATCTCAAGTTATTATATCTACATATTTTTATTCAAATATTATTATAAATTAAAATTTTATTTATTTTTCAATAAAATAAATAGTGAAGGGCAAATAATTTTGTTTTAAAGAAAATACATAACATGGTTTAAATGAAAAAAATATTTAGTACAATCTTATTTGTTCCTACATCAACATTTTCCTATTAAAATTAGTATTAACAAGAAAAATAGTGATAACATAAATATAAATGATTTTCCTTAATTTAATTGTTAATTATAAAATATAAGCAAAAATATAAACTTTTAGTAAAAATAATAAACTAACAAGTGCCATGAGAATAAACTATGGTATTAAATTACATGGTAATAAAAAAATATTATTTAGATTTGAATTTAAAAAGACTTAAGTTGAATAATAATAGTAATAAAAAAATAAAAAAGGCATAGCAAGTACAGTCTAAAACATCCAATTCAACAAATCCAACGGTTGATAACAAAATCACAGTAATAGCGCACCACTCCCTATAAACTGTACAAGGTGTGGACCCCACCTCGTGTCCAGTTGATAGCAAATTGCCATGTGCCACGTGTATAAAGTGATTAAAAGTACATTGCTTTGGGTCTGAATAGAGAGCAGACAAAATAAAATTTTTATTATTTGCCAAAAAAAAAAAATCTTAAAAACTGGAAAACGAAATAATAATGTGAATGCAAAAGAAAGTAACAGAGAGAGAAACTGTTGTCTTTAGACTTACCATCTGAGGAATCAAAGAATCTTTTTCAAGGAAAGGAAAACAAAAAACACAAGTTTTCAAGACCAAAAAAAAAAAAAACTCTTTGTTGGGTGTTTTTTTTCTTTGGGTTTAGATTTGTTCTTCTACTTGCATGAAAGAGAGGTAAGAAAGATTCAAGCTTTACTCAAACTTTGCTATGATTTCATTAACTTGTACCTTTTTCTTTAGTGCTTATTTTAGCTTTTTGGGTTTTTGAATCTGAGATTGCAGAAATGATGGCTTTCAATGAATTTGCTGTTTTGAGGAAAAATGTTGGGTTTTTTATTTTATTTTTTGGGCAGAAGAATTATTTGTAGTGCTGTACTTATTCTACTAGCTTTGTCCCTAGAAAATGCTGGATTTGCTTTGTGTTATTTTTGCCATTTTGGGTATAAGTGTAGATAAGGACCTGAAAATAGAACTAGTTGCTTGGAAATTGGTTAATTTTGTTTATACTAATTGGTCTTTTTTTTTTCCTTTCAAATGGGAAACATTTGAGTTGATATTCTCTTGGTTTTGTTATTTTAAATAATGTTTAATCTTGTGTGCTTGATTCAAGTAACTCTAGCTAAAATGCTGGTACTTTGGGGGTGTATAAGTTGTTTTTTGTTTTTCAATGAGTTAGCTTGTTGTGTCTGAAACTATTGCTGAAATGTATGGTGCATTGCAGAAGTGAGATCCTTTAAGTAGTTCATTTTGTGAGGGGAATGATCGAATAATGATTGCAAACTAATTAATTGGTCCTTTAGGAAACTCTCTATTAAAAAGATGGTTTCGGCTCCTCCATGTTGCTCATTTGGGAAGCAAAGTACGGAAAGTTTATCAGTTTATGTTATTTGTCTAGCAGAACTGCTAATGTCGCAATGAATCCTCTGTAAGAGAAACCATATGGTCATAGACTCGTAATCAGCGCACTAAAGCTGGCTGAAGCATGCCTTAGTTGCTACATTAAGTACCTGGTAGTGGTGGAGCAACTTTTGTAAACCTGTTAAAGAGAAACCCTTAAAGCATTGTCAAGTTAGAGTAAAGTTCCTCTATGGTATCTGAAGAGAAATCTGATTGTAAAGGTCATGCATTTTCATGTTTGTTCATAGCCAAAGCTAGCATCTTGACACTTTTCCTGACACTTTTTTGCGTCTGATATTGATATATATTATATATATATTTGTTCACTTTAAGTTTTCTTGTTTTTGGTTTGGTAGGCAGAAGAATAAACTAAGCAAAGTTTTTCCTCAACTTGAGTTGTCCTCTGAGGACCAGACCTCTCCCCCTAATCCCCCCTTTCCTTGTACTATAGCTGGGTTTCATTGTATTGTCAACAGGAGGATTTCAATGCCGACTGGAAATCACATGCTGTGTTTTCCATCTTGAGAAATTGTTATTGTAGGATGGGTGCTTAGAGCTGAAATTGCTTTGCTTATATCCAAGCTCAGGGAATTTCTGTCTGTGATTTTTTTTGTAGAAAGTTCTTTGCTCAAGTTTATCCAAGGACTTGAGTTAATATTTTCATTGCTACACATATGAACGGTAGCATCTCCTTTATACTTATGTGCACGTTTATAGTGCAATTCACTTTTTCTTGTGAATGTTTGGTTGAACTTTTTATTTTATTGTGCTTAAAGTCTGGAATCTACTTTTGTGCTTCGATGCAACTTGTTGATGCTAATATACAAAGTAGAATGCCAAGCAACTCTCTTTATACTTATGTGCACGTTTGTAGTGCAATTCTTTCTTTAGCAGCCCTATGCGTGACTTAACGAGTCAAAGAAATATTTACAGGGTTTAAGTGGCAGTATATGGTTTTCGTGTTGTCATTTTGCTACTGGTGTGGAAGTTGATTTCAATGGACTTATATAGTTTTTGAAGAATGTCTTCTGGATGGTAAATTCGGGCCCAAATTGGACATGAGAATGCTTGTGGGAACATGCTTGAGCCAAGAGAAGCTAATATACCTGCATTGTTTCTAGTCTTGGTGGTGCTTCCTCTGGTTACATATTTCTTGCTTGGGAAATGGAGTGAGGTTTCAAAGAAACGAGAGAAGGTAAGTTTACTTGCTCATCTTGTCGCTGAAGAAGCTCTTAGAGCAGAAACAATGGCTGCTGCCAGTGTTATTCCAGTTGTTTCTGTTCCGAAGAAGGGATTGCATGTGTGCGCTAGGTGCTTTGGTCCATCTACAACTCGCTGCTCGAGATGCAAGTCTGTTAGATATTGGTATAATATATCCCTTAGCAGCTGTAATGCATCGTTTTTCCCATATATTTCACCTTTCCGCATGATGTTTCTTACACTAAAACCGTTGAATTTATGCAGTTCTGGGAGGTGCCAGATTATTCATTGGAGGCAAGTTCATAAGGAAGAATGCCTGCAGTTGGAGAGTGGAAGTGTTGCCTCATTTGAAGAATCTGTGCTACACAGTGACAACATGAATTCACAGTTCTTAGAGTACATTAATAAGCAGGCTGCCAAGGAAAAGGCATCTTCAGATAATATAAATCATTGTCCCACAACCACCGGTTTATTTGCTAACGGGGATTGTTCTACTATTGATACCTCTCAAGGCTGTGCACCAGAGAGAAGTGCTGAGAAAAGAGTTTCTCGTAAATCCAACGGAGAAGTGCTAAGAAGAGAGGATGTAGCTATAGTTGATTCTTGTGAGGAGACCTTGAGAACTAGAGCAACTAGTTTGCCAATTAATAGTATTTCTTCTAAAGAAGCTTTAAGAAGGCATAAGGTTCTTATCTTAAGTTTTATTTATATAGAATGTCTTTAACTTTTATTTAATCACATAGTTTCTGATAATTGCATCAAACTATTGCTGCAGTCAAGAACTAATGGCTTTGTTGTATCCGAAGATGGAATGTTAAAACAGCAGAATGCCAATGGCTCTAACATGCTTATTCATGGACAAAATGTAAGTACCGCCATGCATGACGGTCATAAACATCAAAGCCAACGTGGCAACATGTCTGAACCAAAAAGCAACTGTGAATTTGCTGGCCCACCGTATTCTGCAAAAGGTGGGACAAGTGCACACAAAGCTGAAAATGCCTTTGTCTGGAGCTCTGAGAATATAGTCAATGGGGAAAATGCTTACAGTGGTAAATCAGTAGAATTAGAATGTTCTGAGATGGCAACAGCAAAAGAATGCACGAAAAGTAGAAGTTCATTGCAATCTCTAGGGCCCAAAATCTCTAAATCACCTAAATCAACAGTGAAAGTGTCTGGGGAACGATTGCATCCTGAAATGGAGAGAAAAGGACAAATTCCTGATGAATTAAGTAAGTTCTCAATTTCTTTCTTGATATTTTAGCCATGGTTTTTGTAGTTAATATATTCTACAATTTTCATGCAGAAATTTCTGGAATGACAGATGACATACCAGCACCAGGAATCAATGGAGCTGGTAACACTGGCTCTATGGAGATGATGGGTTTGAGGAAGTCATCAAAGCTTGCTAGGCAGGATTTTCCTGCACTCTATGGCAATAGACATAAGAAGATAAAGGTGAGTCCCATTGCACCCCGTCTGTTTTGAGTTAAATTATTTCATAGGGCTCTTGAATTGTGAATGAAAGAGTCTGACTATGATCTATTATCCTATTGTCTCAGATGCTGTTTCCTTATGAAGAATTTGTAACTTTCTTCCGGTGTGAAGTCTTTGACTTATCACCAAGGGGCCTTCTAAATTGTGGGAACAGGTGTCGCTATTGTTACTCTTATTGTAAAGAAAGTAGTAGGAGCTTATGTTTTATGCACTGATTATAATTCTCATTTTGCAGTTGCTATGCAAATGCTGTTCTGCAATGTTTAACCTGCACAAAGCCTCTCAGCATCTATTTCCTACATGGATCCCATTCAAGAACCTGTACTTGCTTTTATGTGGTTCACTTGTTTGTTTCTTGTATATAATAATAATATCACTGTTCAATCACATACATAGCTTACTTTTGTATTTCATTATAGGTTACAGGAAAGATCGCTGTCTTATGTGTGAGCTTGAACAACATGTTATGTTGTTAAGAGAGTGTGGTGGCCCCTTGTCACCAAGTAGGATCCTTTCACACATTCGAACTATTAATTGCCAAATGGGCGATGGAAGTCAGGAAGATGCACATGAGTTCTTGAGGTCTATAGAATTTACTAGCCAATATCCCCCAGCACCCTTCATTTTCCCTCATTTATGTGTCTAGATTTGTTAGTTTCAGTTTAAATTTTGACGCTTTTACTTACTGCAAGAATGGAAATTTCATCACCTTGCCTCTTTGAGAGTTCAATTTTGTCTTTTTCAGACTCTTGGTTGCTTCTATGCAATCTATATGCTTGGAGAGATTAGGTGGGGAACAAAAGGTTGACCCCAGGTTGCAAGAGACAACATTTATTCAACATACTTTTGGAGGGCGCCTTTGGTCAAAGGTGTTTATCACTATTTTACATTGTTTTACTTTTAAGTCATCTCACAAAATATTTTTACGGTGCTCCATTTTACCTTTCCTGGATTCATATATATATATATATATATGTTTACTTTTTTGTTGCCTATATTGAACATCCATGTAACCAGGTAAAGTGTTTACGATGTTCTCACGAGTCAGAAAGATATGAAAATATTATGGATCTTACTTTGGAGATATATGGTTGGGTTGAGTCACTGGAAGATGCATTGACTCAGTTTACAACACCCGAAGATTTAGATGGAGAAAACATGTACAGATGTGGAAGGTGTGAAACCTTGTTTCAGTGTGTTATCATATTATTATTTTATTAGAATTATTAACTAACTTGATTAAACTTGTTTACTGACTGCAAATATTTTTGTTGAAAGGTGTGCTGGTTATGCACGGGCTAGGAAGCAGTTGCGCATACACGAGGCTCCTAATATCCTGACAATTGTCTTAAAGAGGTTTCAGGTATCACGCTGCTCTACATTGTACCGTCTTCTGCTAGTGTCATGTCATAAATGGAACAGCATATCTCAGGACTTGCTGTTTTGGTCTTTAGACAATTAGGTTCGAGCAACTTATATATACACTCCATTAAACAGAAGTCAAATTGGGCTCAACTTTGATGATCGGCATCATATTTATGTCCTTTTGTAAACATATCAAAATCTAAATTTGGTTAGTCTAATGAGGTGCTTTATTCATGAAACAATTTAGCCATAATAGGTTTCTGCATCAAGCTGTTCATCTTGCATTCCTTTCTGCGCATCTATTTTGAAGTATTTTGATTTTTGGTTTATTAACTATTTTATGTGACCATTTCTTGACGTGGCTGTAACTTAATCAGGAGGGAAAATATGGGAAAATAAACAAGTGTATCACTTTTCCTGACATGTTGGATATGGTTCCTTTTATGACTGGAACGGGTGACATTCCTCCGCTTTACATGCTTTATGCTGTTGTGGTGCATTTGGATACACTGAATGCATCTTTTTCAGGACACTACGTGTCATATGTAAAAGATTTGCGAGGTAACTGGTTCAGGATAGATGATACTGAGGTAAAGTCAGCTTCTTCCCAAAAAAAAAAAAAAGAATTCTTTGCTTCAGTGAAAGGTTATCGATCGTTTTACTAATTTGAAAATTCGGTCATTGAAAATATTTAATGACTGTTTTTTCTTTAGATTTTATCTTTTCAATGGGAATGAAACAAGGTTTTGGTTCCCTCTTTCAGGTACATCCAGTCTCAATGAGCCAAGTGATGTCCGAGGATGCATACATCTTATTTTACATGAGGTAGATACCTATTATTTCTATTGTACCTGCGAAATACTGTATTCCTTTCCTGTTTCTAGCTCTGAAAGTGTGTGATTCATTCAAGGTCATACCCTCGTCCTCAAAGAGCAGTATCTGAAAAGATCAAGCAAGTTCCTGCTAGGCACCTCACATCGAAAATGGAGAAGCCTACACGACCAGCACAAAGCAAATCCGGCAGCCATTCTGTTGGCCCCAAGCTTTACCCAGATTCCAGGTCCGGAATTGCTGCAGGCTATATCAACCGTGACTCTAATGGCATTCTTAGGCAGAGTGCAAATAGTAACATTCACCGAGTGGTAGAGATGTATGCTGAGCCATCCAACATGGAGTTCTCTGATGCTACGTCAAGTGATTGGTCCCTTTTTACAAGCTCAGATGAAGCTTCTTTTACAACAGAGAGTACTCGAGACTCTTTCAGTACTGTTGATTATACTGATACAAGCAATGGTGGAGATCCTTTCTCAATCTTCAATAACTTGTATACCCCAGAATCATCCTCTTGCAACACAGTTTCGTGCAGTATGTTTTCAACTAGTAGACCCCATACGAGGTACGTCTTAGAGGAGAAGGGTTATGTTCTGGATTCCTACTCTTCGGCACAACTTGTGAACCAAGACCAAGTAAACTTCAACCAGGTCTGTGATTCTTTGACCGATTTTTCTTTAGATACCGAACAAGGCATGTTTGTAAAATATGGGAGTAACCTGAAAAATGCTTTCAATAGAACTTCTTCAGCTCATTGTGAATGGTAGTTCATGGAATATCCAACTGATTGAATAGTGACTTAGCCAAGTCTTGCCTCAATTTTTGGTTTTTCAATGGCTTTGTTGATTGAGGCATGTGGATCATATAAAGAACCCCAAATGAAAAGGATTATTTCATATTTTCTGAAAAAAGGTTTTTTTTGAAAGATTGTATAGTGTAAGCATTTCTCTTGATTAGCTAATGGCACAAGCAAAAAGATTATGGACCTGGTACATTGTTTGCCAGCAATATCATATTTACTGTTCTTTTGGCATAATTTACCTTAATTGTAAATCAAGCAACTTTTTTAATTATTAATTTTTTTTACCCTTGTATCATATGTACTTACTTTCTATACATTTTACATTTCGTCCATTAAATTTGGATTTTGCCTGTTTCAAGAATGCTGTCAAATGGTTCCCGTTGTTGGAAATTTATTTTTCTGGATTTCTGCAACTGACAGGTGAAAGTTTGGTCAAATTCTGCTATTAGATGTGTGTAAGTCTATTAATTGCTTTTTTGTAACATGTGAAAATAACAAACTGATATAGCATTACATATGTGATCATATATTTGTCACATTAATTTTTGAAAATAGAAAAATTTAATGGAACTAAAATTTTAAAAGCATATGGACTGAAATGACCAAATTAAAGAAGTACTAAATCCACAACTCATTTACAGTACAAGTAGTAATAGCATAAATTAACCTTAAAGTTTTCTCAAGATTTTGCAGATGCAGTAACCCTGCAATTTTCATTTACTTGCTCCATTGTTGTTATACTTGACTACATTAGACACCACAAAAATGTAAAAAAAAAAAAACACGATATTAAAAAAAACGTAAATACAACTCGAATATACGAGATTTAAATCCAAAACCATTTATTTTTTCCATGGTACATGTTTGGTATGGAATTCTTCGCCCTCATTTTCTCATCTTAGACAAAGTTCAGAGATCCAAAACATACATTGTAATTTTCAGTACACTGTAACTTGTAGTTCAAGGAAGCTAGCTGAGTTATTTCACCTTAAACTGGCAATAACTCATCTTCCAAATCAGCCAACATCCAAATCTCATTAACCCTACCACTAAATTCAAATGGAGAGTTATACTGAGCAACCAGATAAACCGAAGTGGTTTCATCTTTCTGAGACTTCTTGATTGCAGGAGACCAAACAGTGTCCGCAAGACTGGCTTCCAAAGCAGCAGCTTCCACTCCGACGTTATAGTCTGTGACAAATCCACTGAATTGCCTTACTGCTAAATATGTTGATTTCCATTTTTGGATATGGAGGCCTTCAGCTGGTGGCGGATTTGCCTGGTTCACCTTTGGAAGGTAAAAGCTAATCCTAAATGATGACTCGCAGAAGGGTCCATCGCTTGGTAAAACTTCAGTGATGACTGGAGCTGTCATCTCTATTTGTTGCTTGTATTTGTTCTTCCCTTGAATGTAGTCAAATAGCCTATGACCACAGTAGGAACCATGAACTTTCAGTGATTTTTAGTATAGCTGGCTTTTGAGAAATATTGGATGTGTTGGAACTTTGAAGCAAGAAAAACAAATTTAACAACAGATGATTATAAAAATATGCTATACTTAACCACCAATACACATCAAATCTAAGTTTTCTTTGAAATTTTCATATGAATTTATCATTTATAACTAACAACTTGTGAACTCAACTACTTTGATCAAATTAAGGAAGGGTTCATCCAATTGAGGAACTATCTTTATTTCTTAAATGCTTTATCATGCGGATCATCACCAAATCACATCAGAATCTACTTACAGGCTCTTCCTGTCACATCCTAGTACATACGCTAAAATTCTCAATATTCTATCACTAACTCTCCATGATATCATCAAGTCGTGTCCTATCAAATCCTAATAAAACATTACATGACCTTTGACCAATCCTATACAGTAAGACATCTGTTCAAGAGCACTCACATCAAACTCTTCATTTATATAGGCTCTCTCCATCACTCGAAAGATTCCAAAACTCTTAGGTACCAATGCTTTGTAAAAGTACACTCAACCTTCCATTTTCTCCAAAATCACCTCTAGTGGTTCTATGTGTTCAGCGCCTCTAAGCCACTCCTTGTATCAACAATTTCAAAAATGGTTCATGGTTTTATTTTAGTCAAATTTTGTAATTAATCAAAGTAAACTGTATATTTTTTGAATTGGCCAACTTTAGTCCTTATATTTTTAAATTTAAGACCAAATTAACATACAATAACTAAATCCACAGTTTACTCGTAGTATAGGCATTTTCCATCTATTTTTTTACCCTTATCTCAACTTACTGGTCTCATCCTCCTATTCACGAAATCCAAATATGGCATGTATGATTATACTATACACTAAATAAGTGTAAGAACAGTAAAAATAATCTTAAATTACGAATAAAAAAGTTAATTAACTGAGAGACGATGCTAAAACTTACTGAAGAAAACCAGTCCGGGTGGCCTCAACAAGAGAAATATCCTGAATAGGTGAAGTAGTCACCCAGATGGTGGAATTGTATCTACGAATCTCATAGCCATTGCCGACTTCAATCAAATCGAAACTTGGGCATTCAATCCGATTACATGTAGGTGGAAATATCCCAACATCGTTCTTGCTGGTTTCCGGCAAGAAACCAATGTTTGAGAGCAGACTCAAAAGAAGTGATAGCTTGAATGGGATAAAAGCAGCCATTAATGGAGTTTGTTATAAAGTGAACTTGAGCTTAAAAGAAGTGATTTTTAAAGGGAAAATGGGTTCCTTTATTGACCACACATTTACAAGGTTGTAAATTTGGTGATAAAGTGGAAGATTTGAGAAGTTCAGCTACCATCCACATATGAAAATTTAAAACTACACGTAGATAATTTATAATTAGGTTAATTTTTCTTTAAGTCTCTATATTTTTATATATTTAAAATTTAGTTCTTTTATCTTTTATTTTCAAAGGGTTTAAGCGGTTTGATTTCTAAAATTATTTTTACTTTTGAAAATTGAAAATACGTTTGATAAATAGAAATAAATACTTAATTTTTTATTTTTCAATAAAACGAAAACATGAATTTATTTCTACTTTTCTATAATACAAACATGAGAAACAAAATAAAAATTTACATTTATATGAATTCAAACTAAGGGTATCGAATTTAATATATATTTGAAAAATTGTTTAAAAAATATTTTTGAGAGGTTTGAACTAAAATAATTTATTTAAAATTAAAACTCTTATTTTCATATTTTCAATTTTATAAAATATTTTTAGTAAAAACAAATAATAACTTATTTTCACATATTTTCATTTTTCAAGAATCATTTGTAAAATGTTCAACTGAATTATGCTTTCTTCGATGTTTTTCTTTTCTAAGAAAAGAAAACGACATCTATAGTATGATATTAATATGAGTTATATTTACTTAAATTCATTAGTCCCAAAATGAAAATCAAATTTTGAGGAAGTAAAATTTCACACTATTTTTAATTTAATTTTTATATTTAAAGTCAGAATTATCATAAAATATCAACTAGTAGTCAAATTTATCACAAAATAATACTCTCATGTTGACCCGAATTATAATGATCATTGAATTATTTGTAAGTTTTCATTTAAGCCATTGAACTATTTGATAATTCTAAGTTACTGGGTTGTTAAGTTTTTTTTTTTTTTTAAAGTTTGACTAATGAGCTCTAAGTGACGATTCGACAATTGACATGATAGATTAGTACCCATTAACGAGTAAAAGAACATACCTTAATCCAAGTCGATTTGATGATTACTGTCGGAGATTGGAGAAGAAAACCTTTTGAATTTTGATTAGCAAATTTGTAATGTTCAAAGTTGTTTCATAAAAAAAACACTGAACTGTAGAAGAGAAAGGGAATAAGAGCTTTTGATCAGTGCAATCTATGCAAACAAAAAAGGCCATGCAACAACAATTTTAAATGAAATCTTTCTAATAATTTAGTAACCATTTTATAACTTTTTAAATTTTAGAGACCAAAACGTAAACTTACTAATAATATATGTATAGGTTTTTGAGTCCCATCATATATGATAATTTTAGTCCAACTAGTTGGCTTTAGTCTAGACAGTATCAATTACTTAGACAATTTATTTGTAATAATTTGATACTTGTGATCATTTGGACATGTTATATTTATATTTTATAGTTAAATTTAAATAAAATAATTTATTAAATATTAAATAGTAATTCGGATATTACTAAATATTTCTATAATTTTTTATTTTATGATTCTGTCTTGTAGAAATTCAATAGCAATATGTAAAAATAATTTTCGATTAATTCAATAACAATATATGGAGAGAAGGAAAACTCGACGAAGAAATCAAGAATATGATGCAATACTTACAAAAAAAAAATGTGATTCAGTCAACAGCTAAAAACAAAGTATCCACTAATTATTTTATAATTAGGTCTGATATATATATATATATATATATATATATATATATATATGGGTAAATTCCAAAAATAATCATTTTTGTTTACCTCAGATTATATTTTAGTCCCTTACGTTATCGTTTTGTTACGAAGTGGTTACTCACTGTTAAGTCCCATTACTTTCCTAACAGCGATTCTACGTGGCAGTCAAAATAGATTTTAAATGCCAACTTGGATGTCCTACGTGGCAGTCCAAATTAGATTTATTTAATTAAAAACCTATTTTCATCCCAGTAACTATACATCTAAGTTTTCATTTAAAACCGATTTGAGTTGCCACGTAAGACTGCCGTTAAGGAGATAACAGAGTTTAATGGTAGAGTGACCACTTCGTAATAACACGAGAATGTAAGTGATAACTAAAACATAACATTTCAAACATAAGTGACTAAAATATAATTTGAGGTACTATATTTTATGAGATGGTTTTGAACTTTACTATTATATTTTTTAGAACTTTCTTTTTGTTGGGGCTTTTAAATGATGATGTTAGCCGTACATTAAAACTGGTTCAATTGGTGTAAACTTCCTTGAAAGTTCTATTAAAATAGTTCTTTAATTAATTAAATGTGTCTGTTTCTAACATATTAAATTAATCAGTTCCTTCATTTGTCTTTAATCTTAATCAATTTCTAGTTCTTATATATTTGTTTTACCAAGACGGATATATTATTTCACACAAGACAACAAATTTATGGAAAACAAACGTTTAATTCATTGGTACTTCAAATATTATTTTTATTTATTTTATACCAAAATGTAATATCTGATAAGAAATTCCAACAAATATAGACCACCACATCATATAAACTTTTTTTACATTATTTCGCTCTCTTTTTTGTTCTTTTGTTTTCCTTTTTAATGTATGGTAATCCCAATGGTGTTCGGAATTTGCCCTCTTAAATCGAGACGTTGGTGATTATTCTAATTTTTGAACTTCATGGTCAGCTTGCTCGACCTTATGGGATTGTAAAAGTTCTTTCATAAATCAAAACCAACACTTATAGAACTGGATTGGTTAGTCGGACTGGGAACCGATCAAGATACGGGTCTAGGTTAGGGGTTGAACCGATCCACAACCCAATATAGATCAATGTAATCGAGCTAAAAAGCGGTTGAACAGATTTTCTCTATTTTCTAAATATTTTTTTTATTTTTAATATTTTATTTGATTGAACTAGACGAATCAATCAAACCTAGAATTAGTGGCCTGACCAGTTCAATAATCAATTTAGTTTTGAAAACCTTGACCAAAATCATGAAACCCAGAATGCTCATAGAAGAAGCTTAAGATGAGAGAAATGAAAAAATTATTGTAAAAAGAAAGAATGTATCTATCTATATAAAGAGAATAATACTTTTTATCTTTTTTTTTCGCATGACAATTTTTAATTGAGTATTTCTCTTTTAAAAAGACTTAACAATTTGACTAACTGTTGTACTAATAAAAATAAAGATAATAAATTGGAAAAAAGGTAGGTTAAGAACATTTGTGATAAAAAATTTAGATACCAAAATAAGAAAAAAAAGCATAGTTTAAGTACCAATTTGTACGTTAAGTGTTTTTTTAAAATAGACTTAACTATTTAACTAATGGAGGCATCAATTTGAGAAAAAATAGTTTAGTTATCACTGATAACAAAAAAAAATTAGGTATCAAATGAAAAAACTTGTGTAGTTTATATACCAATTTGTGGGTTAAAGAAAAACAAATTAATATAATCATGGTCTGAAATTAAAAAATAAATCTTAGCATGTAGAGTTACCCAGTAGTTTCATTGTGAAATACGAAGGTTTTGATAAGCCCAAGAATCCCAAAGCTTCTAAAAATATATAAATGATTGATTAACTTTGCATTTAATCTTTGTACACCAAATTGGGTAATTGGGTTGAAGATGCAGTGGGTTATGATTCTCATCATTGTTATCATAGTCGTTATTGTGTTTGGGTCATTAATCGCATTTGAACGTGCAATTAAGACAAGTGATGAGCAGAAGGAAGATGGTGTCGAAGAAGAGGAACCTGGAGACGCCATTCAAGGTCTTAGCGAAGCAGTTGAAGTTTTGGAAGAAGCCGCCAAAGATATTGCTGAAGACAGTGATGATTTTGATGGTGACCAAATAGATGTTGGCGTGGAGATCTGTTGTAGTATATTTTGTTCATGATATTTGGCTATTTATGTATTATGTGTAGATGAAGATGAAGATGTTTGTTTCATATAGAAGTTGGTTTGTTGTCAGGAGGCACCTTTAAAGTTTTTCAATCAAATGGTAAATTTATATATTAGGTCCTTAAATATTTTAGGTCATGATCACATTTTAGTTTGGTGCCGTCGAATGACCAGGCGACACCCATAATTTTTAAAAAAAAAAACCTAATGTGACCGATGGCTGGGAAGAGAGGTGCCGCCGATTGGTCAGGCGGCACCGATATTTTACTATAACTCCTACCTAGATTTGTAAATATTACTATCTCTATCCCATTTCAATATTTATTTAATTATTTTATATTAGGGTAAATTACACCAACAGTCACTCAACTTTGATGCAACTAACAAAGCAATCACTCTGATTTCAATTTAGTCACTGAACTTTTAAAAAATAACAAATCAGTCTTACTAATCATTTTCCATTATAGTTGAGAAGGTCATGTCCACTCTACCAGAGAGGTATGAAGCTAAAATTTCATCCCTCGAAGACTCAAGAGACTTGACAACTATCTCCTTAACTGAGCTAATCAATGCCTTGTATGCACAAGAGCAAAGAAGAGTCAGCAGACAAGAAGAGCACCAGGAAGGGGCTTTTCAAGCCAAAGTAAAAGAAGCCTCGAGCATCAATGCTCACAAAGGCAAAAAGTTCTGGAAAAACAGGCCTAAGCCTGATGCTGCTAGGAGCAGTGACCAACTCTGCAGACATTGTAAAAGAGCTGGTCATCCAGAAGATAGATGCTGGTTTAGACCAGATGTAGTATGCCAACACTGCAAGAAAAAGGGCCATGTTGAGAAGGTTTGCAAGAACAGAAGCAAACCAAGGCAAATTTAATTTCAGCAACAAAAGGTAGAAGCTAGAGTGGCTGAAGAGAGTAGTGATCAAGAAGAACAGGTTTTTGCTATGTCATGTGCAGCAAATCAGAAGAAGGGTTCAAAGGGCTGGCTACTAGACAGTGGTTGCACAAACCACATGTCACCAGATAAAACTATTTTCAAAACCTTGGACAGAACCTACAAAACCAATGTTAAAATTGGAAATGGTCAGTTCATAAATGCTGAAGGAAGAGGAGATGTGCTGATCTATACTCCAACAGGTGCCAAAATCATTTCAAATGTACTCTTGGTACCTGAAATAGATAGGAACCTTCTCAGTATAACTCAACTACTTGAGAAAGGTTACTCAGTTGTGTTCAAGGAGAAAGAATGCCAAATTTTTTATCCAAGTGGATCAAACCTCATAACAGTCACCATGACTGACAAATGTTTTGAAGTAGACTGGCCAAATGACTTGCATTCAGCCTGCATAGACTCCACTGATGACTCTAGACTCTGGCACCAGAGGCTTGGACATGCAAATTACAAATCCATAGCCCGAATGGCCAATAAAGGACTTGCTGAAAACTTCATCGATTCAGTAAAGAATGATGAGCTTTGTGAAATATGTCAACAAGGAAAATTGGCAAGATTGCCATTTCCTACAAGCACAACATGGAGAGCATCAGAGAAGCTGCAGCTCGTGCACACTGATGTGTGTGGACTAATGAAGACCGAGTCTCTCAAAGGAAGCAGGTACTTTATTCTCTTTACTGATGACTTTACAAGATACTACTGGATTTATTTTCTAAAGAAGAAATCAGAAGTTGCATCTGTGTTCTTGAAGTATAAAGCTGCTGTTGAAACTGAGTCTGGTTGTAAACTTAGAGCACTGAGGTCCGATAATGGAACTGAGTATACCTCAGCTCAGTTCCAAGGCTACTGTGAAGAAGTAAGCATCAAACACTAGCTGACTAATGTGTATACACCCCAACAGAATGGGGTCAGTGAAAGGAAAAACAGAAGCTTGATGAATATGGCAAGATGCCTTCTGTTTGAGAAAAATCTGCCCAAAACTTTGTGGGTTGAAGCAGTTAATACAGTAGTTTACCTTCAAAACAGGCTTCCAACCAAGGCTCTAGCTCAGAAGACTCCATTTGAAGTCTGGTTTGGGTTCAAGCCATCTCTGGCTCATCTCAGAACTTTTGGTTGTCTGTGCTACCCTCAAGTTCTAGCTGAGAAGAGAAGCAGGCTAGATAAAAGGGCTCAAGCAGGGATTCTAATTGGCTACAGCATGGTTAAAAAGGGCTATAGAATTCTAGAACCTGATACAAACAAAATTCTGGTGAGCAGAGATGTTGTGTTTAATGAAAAAGGATGCTGAAATTGGGAGAAGGCTGGATCAGAGGTAGTGGCTGAAGACCTAGCATTGGACCAAGCTGAAAATGATGAAAACACATCTGAAATAGATGTAAATGATGTTCCAATCAGAGGTACTCGATCACTGGCTGATGTCTATGAAAGAGCACAAGTGGCTACTATTGAACCAAGTTGCTTTGAAGAAGCAGAAAGCCAGGAGGGCTGGAAGCAAGCAATGATTGAAGAAATCAAAATGATTGAAAAGAATCAGACCTGGAGTCTGGTTGAAAGACCAACAAACAGGAAGATTATTGGTGTAAAGTGGGTCTATCGAGTCAAAAACAATGCTGATGGTAGCCTAAACAAGTTAAAGGCTAGATTGGTTGTGAAAGGCTTTAGTCAGAGGTATGGATCAGACTATCTGGAGACCTTTACACCAGTGGCCAGGCTCGATACCATCAGACTGCTAGTTGCCTTAGCAGCACAAAGGCAGTGGATGATACATCAACTTGATGTAAAATCAGCATTTCTAAATGGATACCTTGAAGAGGAGATTTATGTAGAGCAACCTCAAGGTTTCAAGGTGTCTGGCAAGGAAGAAATGGTGTACAAGCTCAACAAAGCCTTGTATGGCTTGAAACAGGCTCTAAGGGCCTGGTATAGCAGAATAGATGGCTATCTGACAAGTCAAGGATTTGAAAGAAGTCTCAGCGAGCCAACTTTGTATGTTAAATCAACTAGTGCTGAAACTCAGCTCATTGTCTCAATATATGTCGATGACTTACTGGTGACAGGAGAAGATCGAGAGATGCTAAGTAACTTTAAAGCCAAAATGCAACAGCACTTTGAGATGTCAGACTTGGGATGATGTCTTACTTCTTAGGCATGGAAGTAACTCAAGCTGAAACTGGAATTTGGCTAAGTCAAAAGACCTTTGCTATGAAGGTTCTCAACAAATTCTCAATGGAGAATTGCAAAGCAACCAGCACACCGGTTTCTGTTGGAGAAAAGCTATCGAGCCAAGATAAGCATGAAAAAGTTTGTGAAACAACCTATCGAAGTCTAGTTGGATGTTTGTTGTATTTGACTACTACTAGACCTGACATAATGTATGCTGTGAGCCTACTCTCGAGGTTTATGCATTGTTCAAATGAAAGTCACTTTAGAGCTGCAAAAAAGGTTCTAAGATACATCAAAGGAACCTTGTCCTATGGAATGCAGTTTACCAAGGCTGAGAACTTGAAGTTGGTTGGCTATTGTGATAGTGATTGGGCAGGTTCTTTAGATGATATGAAGAGCACTACGGGTTATGCATTCAACATAGGCTCTGCTATGATTTGCTGGAGTTCAAAGAAGCAGGGAGTAGTGGCTCACCGACCGCAGAGGCGTAATATGTGGTCATATCGCAGCGATCAATCAAGCCATATGGCTTAGAAAAATTTTGAAAGACATTAACCATGAGAAAAATGAAGCAACTGAGATAATGTGTGATAACCAATCTGCAGTTGCTATTGCAAAGAATCCTGTTTTTCATGGAAGGACCAAGCACTTCAACATCAAGCTCCATGCAGTTCGAGAAATGGAGCAAGCTCAGGTTATTAAACTGGTTCATTGCAGTTCTGAAGAGCAAATTGCTGATATCTTAACAAAGGCCCTCAGTGTTTCAAAGTTTCAACATTTGAGAGCTAAGATAGGAGTTTGCAACATGCTAACCAAGGAGGAGTGTTGAAGCAATGGTCAGCATGCAGCAACCAAGACTGTCGAGGGCACTACATGTAGAAGCTGCTAGTTCATCAAGCCAACAAGCTGTTTTTTTACTTATTTTGTATTTTTTAAGTTAATGTAATGTAACTTAGTTGTATTTCAACTATGTTAGGTTTATGTTTGATGTAAAACTGATGGTGATTGAGCTGATTAATTAGCTTTGTTGATTTGTACAAGTTAATTAGCTCAAGTTACTAAGCTTATTAGTGGTAGTAGGTTGTGTTTAGGTCAACCTACTGTTTTGTCAAGTTGTAAGCTTGTTTATGTATTGGCTTTATGCCATTTTCAGTTTTTTGAATGAATTCAACAAGTTTTCATCCATTTGCTCTCTATTTTAGCTTTGCTTCAAAATCTGTTTTGTTTTTCTGCTTTGTTTCTTCTGCAAGTCACGATTCTTGCTCGACAAGCTTCTTGTTGAACTTGCTGTTTGTTGCTCTCGGCTCCAACAGTATGGCTCAGTCAACAGCATATAATATGTGTGTATATATATCCATCCTCTAATATTTTAGAATTAGAAAATAATGTGTTTTTTTTTGGGATCTTTTTCATCGTCATTATTCTTTCGTCTATTTCCGGAGGCTTTTAAGACCATTGTTAACTATACTAGAAAAAGAATCCACCTTGAGAACTTAGTGGAAATTTCCTTTTCTATTAAAATGATTTTTGAAAACTTGGTGTAAAATTCCTTTTTCTATTAAAATGATTTTTGAACTAATTAAATTGTATATTATTTAAGGAAAATTATAAGGAATTTTTTTAAAGAAAAATTCATCAATTTATTTAATTAACGAGACCATACAATTCGGAGGGAAAAAATAACAAACACCCATTGTATGCGCTTCAATACAACAAAAGCTTTAGCTTTAACATTAATAAAATATTATGACACATTGATAATTAGCTCTGTCACAACTCAAGCACAACATATCAAGAGTGATTGTAAACACTTAATACAATAACGAAATTAGCCCTGAATGGTCCAAATCGACGGGCATAAATTGGCAAAAGAATTGAGCATCCACCATACTAGAGAGGACGGCGACAAAACTAACCCTAAATCCACTTGCAAAAGCAAGACTAAAAAGCGTACTATAAGAGTAGACAAAAACTTTTAAAAGCAAAAACTTATTAAACGATGGAAAAACAAACAAAAAATATATAAAACTTAAGACAACACGAGTCCAAAACGACTCATGAAATCATTTATTATTATGAAATACTTTCAAAACAGAAACAGATCAAAAAGTCAACTAAGAGCTACCCACCTTTAAAAGAAACTATCGGTGGTCAGTGGTGTTTCAACGATGATATGCACCGTCATCTATCCATCACAACTTATGAAGACAACAAAGATATCCACAAAATATATCTGCAAACTGAAAAGAGAGAAGACACATGGAGTGAATGAGAAGAAAAAAGAAAAAAAAAGAAAAAAGAGCGTTGATAAGGTGAGAAAAAAGGCGATAAAGGCCGCTAAGCAAAATCAAAAGATAAATGTAGATAAAATATAAGGAAAATTATTTCCTAATAGTTTGTAAGTTTGTTTTCCTAATTTATAGATAATTTTAGCACAAATATTTTAGGGCTAATTAATTAATTACGTGAAGTTTTTTTTAAATTGAGAAATATGTGGTGTATATTGTGTAGGTAAGTTCTTTATTAACTAGTCTTACATAGAAAGATAAATGCAATCTAACACATTTAAACTCACATCTTTCTACAATAACAACAATGTCGATGTCAATTAAGTTAGGACTCGACAAAATTAATTAAACTTGAATGGTCTAATAAATTACATGTTGAATATATGTTGATTTCTAATTGATGATTGTTTGATTAGAAATTAAAATAAATTTATATAATTTTCATATTAAGATTAGGGATAAATTTTAAAATTATATCGAACTTTGATTTAATGTGCGATTTGATATGTAAACTTGGATTTGGTGTAATTATACATATGAAACTTTAATCGTGATTCAAATGTATATATAAAACTTTAATTTTGATTCAACCATCCATATTTAAAGAAAAAATATTAATTTATTTTTATATCGAATAATAAAATTATGTGTATGCAATATGTAAAAATAAAATCATTCTATGCCGTGAATTGAATTGAATTAAAATTTTATATATAAAATTACACAAAATCAAAATTTACGATAAACTAAAATTTATGAATATTTTTGAAAATTATCTCTTTAAGATTATACGCCCAAATTAACTTAGTTCTAAAAAAATATCATTTCATTTAAAATTTATGTATTGACTAGAAGATTAAAACCATAAAATTTAACCATTTTAACTGTTGAGTAAATTTAATTATATTTCCGGATTCAATTTCATAGTTTTGATAGCCACATCTTAACGATTTCAATGTATGAATGGATTTTAAATAATGAATTTCTAGCTCTTATTTATTTATTGATTTCATTTGCTAAGACAAATATATAATTAAGACAAACGAAAAATTACAAAACAAAGCTAAAACACAAAACAAGTACAAGAAACAAATTAAAATAATCATTGAAAGAAAACAAATAATCGAGCATATACCTGCTGATTCCATTAGTTCACAGTGAAATATGAAAGCTTTCGATATTTTTCCCAATATTTAAAGGCTTCTAAAAACTTATTATACACATAAATGATTCATTGAATTTTTCATTGAATCTTTGTATACCGAGCAACATCGGGAGTTAAAGATGGATGGGACTAGGGTTGTCATCTTGAGTATGGGGTTCTTTATAGGCTTAATTATGTTGGGGTTTGTAATTGCGGCTGCATATGCAAGTATGAAAGATGATGCCGAGCATAAGGAAGATGGTGTTAAAAGGGAACCTAAAAATGGCAGCGATGCAGATGAAGTTTTAGAAGCAACCAAAGTCATTGTTGAAGCCAACAACAATATAGCTGAAACCATTGGTGATATTGATGTTGATGAAACTGTGCAGGTCTGTTGTATCTTTTGTTCATGATAATATTTTGCTTATGCAAGTATTATGTAGATGAAGATGGTGGTGAATGTACAAATGAATTGGGGTGGTTTGCTATTAAATGATCAAGGATGGTGTTAGAACCAGCAGGTCTCAAGAAGTAATTGATCAAGTTATGGTTGGGCGAACGGTAGTGATGGTTAGCCTATATACAATTAAGGGGTTAGATATAGATTGCGATTATAGAAAAATGGAGTGATAGTTAAATGTGGGTGATGTTTCTCCTATTCTCGATGGTTTTGTCTTTAGATTGGTGATGAAATCTGATGCGTTTTGTTCTTGGCTGTTGATTTTATCATCATAGTTGTATGAAATTTGTTTGTTTTTTGGAATCAAGGTAATTTTCATCAAGTTAATTTTACGGTAAAATTAAGGGTCTGTTTGATTGCCAATAAAATATTTTCCGTAAAATGATTTCTGGAAAATGTTTTACTTTTTTGTAAAATGATTTCTGGAAAATATTTTCTGGTGTTTGATTGAATCTGTAAAATATTTTCCATTGCTATGATTTTTTGAAAATATTTTTCGAAAAGTTGTTTTACATATATTAATATATATTAATAAATTTTATATTTTAAATTATTTTTACATATATTGCAATGATTTATTTATAATAATACTCAATTATTAAGCTACAATATTAATCATTATAAATTGAAAAAACTAATATCAAATAAATTATTTGTAATTGTGTTAAAAAACAAGTATTGAATAATTAAAAACAAGTTCTTGGAAAATCGATAAATGTAAGCGCTTTTCACCGAAATGAAGGAAGGAATGAAGGAGGCGATAGAGAGGAGAGCACGGAAAATGTCTTACGAAAATTGAAAGGGTAAGACATTTTCCCTAAAATGTAACTCATTTTCCCTTGTTTTGGAGTTCATTTTCCAAATGGAAAATGTTTTCCGCCAATCAAACGCTGGAAAAGTTGGAAATAATTTTCCAGAAAATCAATTCCGTCAATCAAACAGACCCTAAAATGTATTTTTCCTTTGAATGAGAATTGAACCACCAATGACGTGATTAAAGGAGAAAGTGAGCTACCACTACATTATATCTCGTAGTTAATTTGCAATATTTTCATTGCAAAACTTTAAAATGTGTTCATATATTATGTCCACAAGGATAATTCATAGTGAAATACGAAGCTTTTGATATTCCCCAGAATCCCAAAGCATCTAAAAACATATAAATAATTCATTGAACATTCATTTAATCTTTGAACACCCTGCATGCAAGTGGGAAAATGAAGATGCAGTGGTATATGGTTTTCACTGTTGTTATCATAGCCGTTATTGTGTTTGGATCAGTATTGCATTTGACCATGCAAATAAGAAAGGTGATAAGCAGAATGAAGATGGTGTCCAAGAGGGACCAGATTACCTATTTGTTAAGTTAATTCACTTTATTATATCAGGTAAAGGCATTTGGAGTTGAGACTGCAATCTGACCCATTTGGTGTAAACTTCCTTGCATGTTCTATTTAAATGAGGTTTGACTTAATTAAATGTTTTTCTAACCTTGTTGGGCATATTAAATTAAATTAAATTAATAATTTATTTTTATTTAATTCTAATGAATTCGTAGTTATTGTTTATTTATGGTTTGGTTAAAAAATGTTGTTAGCCCCTATATGTAAATAAGATTTGAAATTTCCATTCAAAGATGAGAGCAATGATGTGGGTAAGGGCGGTGTATAATGAAATCATTTTAATTGAAAGTTCTTGGTTGTTCTGCGCCCTTTCAAATGCAGGTCTCATAACAAAACTTATAAGGGCTTGGAGATGAGCGGGCGATTTCCTCCAAGGGGTTGGCTGAAATTTAATGTATGCGGGGTAGTGTTCGAGGACAAAGCTGGAGGTGGAGGGGTATTGAGAGATGAAAATGGAGTGGCGCGAGCATTATTCTCAAGTCCGAGCGAGGCGAAAGGTGTTGAATTGGCAGAATTGAAGTTAACTGGAGTCGCGCTTGAGTTATAGAAAGGTATGGGATGGGTGACATGTTGTCCATTATTGATTGAAGTTGGTTCCAATGTGGTGTTTAAATGGCTTTCAGAAATAGAGTCAAGACCAGGAAAATTATACTATTTTTTTGCTAAAATTGAGAGAAGATCTTATCTGTCATTTGAGAAAGCAGAACATATGGGGAACGAAATGACTTTTGCACTGGCAATAGCAGGGGTTAAGCGTTTGGATATGTTTAAAGCATGGTGGTGAGAGTGTTGAAGAAAATGTGAGTATTGGTCTTTGTTTGATTAGTTGTTTTATTTCTACTGCTATGTATTCAGTTAAGGAGATTTTGTAGAATTGCTTTTATGGCTTTGGTAGAGTTTATTGTATGTTGCAAGTTTTTGAGACTGGAATGGCTTGGATTCTCCATGGCCTTTTTTTGTAATTGTTAATGATTGAGCAAAAAGAAAAAAAGATTTGAAATTTAATCCCTATACTAAAAAAAAAAAAAGTTGAAAATGAAGTTTTTTTTAATTTTTTTATTTAAAAATCTTAGTCTAATTATTAATATTGTTTGTATTTTCTGTTAGAATTTATTTAACTTGACATATTGATTAGACTACCCTCATATGATATTGCATATGATTGGCAAAAAAAAAAGTATGATGACTTATTTGGCCATTCAACTTTACAAAACAAATCATTTTTCCTTTCATTTTTTTACCTTTTTACTCCTTAAACTTATGTTTTTTTGTCAAATCACCCAAAAGTGAATGAAAAGTTAACTTTTTTTTAACTTTGTTGATATGGCATACACGTGAATTGCCATGTGGATAATATGTTAGTATTTAATTTATTTTTTAAAATTATAAAAATTTAAAAAATATAAAAATATTTTTAAAAATTTAAAATTTAAAATTTAAAATCATTAAAATTATTAAAAAATTATAAAAACCAAAATTTTTAATATTTTAAAAATTAATTAAATTTTGTCATGTCATCCACTCGACAATTCACGTGTATACCAAACGTTAATTTTTTTCATTCATTTTGGGGTGATTTGACAAAAAATGCAAGTTAAAGGGCTAAAAGAGGCGAGAAATTAAACGAAGGGCTAAAATAACTTTTATTCGTAATGTTGGAGGGCCAAAAAAACATTATGCCAAAAAAAGACATGTTAAATTGACAAATTTTGACAAAAATTACAAACAACAACAATGGTTGAACTAGAATATTTAAATTGAAAATGTACGAGAATTTAATTTTAACTTTTAAATTATAAAGACTAAATCTCAAATTCTAAAAAGTATAGGGACTAGTAACAAATTTTAATATTTATTTATTTTATTTCTTTTGCTATGACAAATATATAAAAAAACAAACGAAATATTACAAAACAAGCAAAAGCTAAAACACAAGGAAACAAACTTAGGTTCAAAACTACCTGAATATTCCATTCGTTCATAGTGAAACACGAAACTTGTAATATTTCTCACAATTCCAAAGCTTATAAATATATAAAAATGTTTAGTTGAGTTTGCATTTAATCTTTGTATACTCATCAACTTCTAAACATGTTTGGGGTTATTGCTGTCATCATTGGTATCATATTCTTTATTGTGCTTGGGTCTGTAATTGCATATGCACATGGAACTAAGAAAGCTGATAAGCAAAAGGAAGATGGTGCCGAAAAGGAACCTGAAGATGCTACTAAAGTTAACGATATAGATGACGTTTTGGAAGCCACCAAAGAAATTGCTGAAGCCATTGGTGATATTGATGGCGGTGAAACTGTAGAAGCGTGGAAGTCTGTTGTTTCTTTTGTGCATGATACTTGCATATGTATGTACTATGCAGATGATGATATGAAGTTCAAGGTATATATGAATGTTATAATAGTTTTAGCTCTTATATTCTCTACTTTCTTTTTGGTTGCTGCTGTAAAGATCCAAATAAACAAGCTTATTGAAATAAAAGAACAAGTCAACCACAAAGCAGAGATACAAAATTTGCAGGTGCCAAATTACAAATCTCAAAACGAAGAAAACACCTACATAAAGACAAACTGGCACACCTCTTATGTTTAAATTGCTGTTCAAATTGCTGTTCAAATTGCTGTTCAAACTGGCACTCGAAATGCTGTTCAAATTGCTCAAGCTCCTTAGAGTTCAATGGACCAACATCTTCACCAAGAAGGATTGGTTGAGATCATTGAAAAACAATGAATTCTTAACTTTCAGTTTCATTACGTTTTTTGACATTAAAGGCAAATTATGCAGCCACCAAGCCATAAACATCCTCTCCGCCAAAGTATTCGCAAAAGCATTAGCCATCCAAGTAGTCCCGCCCCTTTTTTAGGTAGTTTCGCACCTCGAAACTCTCTCGATGCCTCAGTCGATTCTTAATTAGCCTCTCTGTCATGTAGTTCCGTCCTCGAAACACTTGCCTTGGCTTCCGTCATCTCCTAACTTGAACCGTTTCTCTCCTTTTTGGTACATCTCGTTTGCAAGAGTCTGCTGCTCTTACTTGCCCATATTGTGACTTGCCTCGACTGGAATTCCTTTGATCCGCAAAATTAGGTTTTGACACACTCACACTGAACACCGGGTTAACCTTAAGTCTCGCTGTTAACTGTGGTTTGTGAGCCCATTGGTTTATCCACTTCAGAACTCTGAAAGGGCTCATGTGTCCTCGCCAAGCCTACAAGTCAAAATGAAAAACATTACCAAAATGTTTAAAATGTATCTCACTCGTTGCATTTACTTGTCTCAGCTACCCAGTTTGAATCGCCAATTTTGCCCCAAAATCCGATGCACAACCCACCTCTCTCTTAGGTGATAACACCATTGATAACTCAACAGGTTCTATATCAGTTTGTTGCTCCTCTAGCATCTTCAAGGGGGTCTTCGTAACACTCTCCAATCTATCAAGTCAATGTTCTTTCCGTAATGAACATCCTCGACTAGTTGGGTTGCCGACAATACCTTCATTTCGCCCTTCATGTCTCGACTTATCGACACAACACATTGTTGTTGTCGAGTATCCAGGATGCATATACAGTCAGCAAAATGAACCAAAAGAGCATTAATCTTGTCAAGAAAATTTAAGCCAAGAACAAAGTTGTAATCGTCCAAGAGGATTACCTCAAAAATTTCCTATTCTTTTCTTTGACTGATCTGTAGTTCAACTCCTTGTGTTACTCCCACAGTTTGGACTTCTTTGAAATTAACAATTGGAACCTTTTTGGAATTAATAGTTGGAGCTTTTTTTAAAAATAAGTTTTCATATCTGTATTAAAAAGTAGAATAAAATTGAGTTCATGAGTCGGTTATGTGTAGGGAAGTTTATAGCACCCCTACGACGCCCAAAATTGACACCTCATTAATTATATTTTGTCACAAATCTCGTAATTAAAGATTTTGTAATCGATATTTAATCAAGATCTCCTAAATTAATAAAAAGAAACATCTTTAATACGATATTTTTTATTTTTATTTTTGTTTTGAGTGTGTACAGCCCAAATTTGCCCTGGTCCTATACCAGCAAAACAAAAACGGCAACCCAATTACAATGAAGGCCCAAAACCCAAAATTTTTACAGCCCAAACCCAATGAAAAACTAGGGTTTCAAAACCCTAGTCCCTCCATGTGCGTCGTACCCTTCTGACCCTCTGCCGACGCCGTCTATAGGCTACCTTGTCCGCGTCACGTCTCCTTCACCGCCCTACATCTGCAAACAATAAAGAGAGACAACAGCAACAGTAGAAAAGGGAGATTTTTTTTAATCTTTTCTTTTCTTTTCTTTCAGCTATAAAGCCGAATGTGTTGTAAAATGTAAAATGGGGGATTTTTCTTTGATTTTTCCTTTTCCTTTTCGGCAAAAGCCAAGTTTGCTGTAAAAGAAGAAGAGTTTTCTCTTCTTTCGTTTTACTACGAACGTTTGAAATAAAAAACAAAAATCAAGTTTAAAGGTTTTTTCCTTCTTAGATTTGCATTTCTTTTCATCTCTTATTTTTTCATTTATTTTAGATATCAATAATATAAAATAAAAGAGAGAAAAAAGGAGAAGAGATCTTACCTGCGCCGTGCCGGAAGATGGGAAAACCGAACGGTTTCCCTCCGTTTCTAGGGTTTGTGGCCACCTTTCAGAAGATTCAGCCCTGAATCCGGGTCTTGGGGGGAGCAAACCTTAAACGGGGCTAAGAAAGGCTCGATTTTGCACCTCCGGCTGCCGCATGCGGTAGAGCTACGACGGAGGTGTACCGGGGCCTTCGCCGGACCTAGGCCGAACTAGAGAGAGAATGAGGGATTTTTTCTGGAAAAAGAAGGGGAAATGAAAATTTTTCTAAAAATTTTAGTTTTATACTGATTTTGAAGCAGCCTGCTTAGCCCCCATGACCTGCTGCGACTCGACCCGCTCCAGGGTGATCCGCGCATTTTCATGAAATGGGCTATTTGCGTCTTTGGTCCCTCCTCATTACTAATTTGTTTTGATTTAGTCCTTCTGCTTGTTTATTTATTTTGGTCCTGCATGAAACGGTGCGCTTGAAGGCTGGGAATATTTTCCCAATCAGTCCCTTCCTTTTGACGCGCGTTTTACTTTAGTCCTTTTCGTTTTTTTATTTTCAAATTTACCCAGTATTTTCGTTTTTATTTCAATTTAGTCCTTTTTTAGCAGGTTTATTGTTTAATTAATTATTTTAATATTATTATTATTATTATTGTAATAAGCCCAATTACCCGGGCCCATATAAGAAACCAAAACAGCAAAAAAATAAATAGTCCAGCGCTAGCAGGCCCAACAGCCAATTTTCAAACCCAAGCTCAGCAAAATTAATCTGCTGAAACCCTAAACCAGCTTCCTCTACACGAGCGCCGCTCCCACACCCAGCAGTTCTCCTTGCGCTCCACAGATCACGATGCTCGCACGCCTCCATCGCAGTACGTTGCTTCCCACGTTGCTGCTCCCCACGCACACGCATACCTACAGCAACAAAACAAACAAAATAGCAAAATATGCTAGCAAACAACAGAATAGATTTGTTTAGATTTTCTTCTTTTCTATTTCGGCTATTTAAAGCTGTGTTTATATTGAACAAGGGGGGATTTTCAGGGGAAAGAAAATACGAAAATAGAGAGATTATACTAAGAATGCAAAGTTTGTTTTTTTGGAAGGTGAATTGCGTTTTTTTTATATTTTTTTCTTCTATTTTGTATTTTATTCCATGTTGACACCATTTTTTGGATGGAAAAACGGGGTCGACTTGGGTTTTGAAAAATGAAACGGGAGTCGCCACCAATCCTTTTTAATGAGGTGTGATTGGATCACCTCGAAAAGTGGTTGTTTTTAATAAACGGTTCGATTTTATTAAAACAACGATTTTGGTCCACGAAATTCAGAAAACGGGTTCGGGAGTCGATTACGTACGAGGAAGGATTAGCACCCTCGTAACGCCCAAAATTGGTACCTAGTTGATTATTTAATGTCTTAATGTTGAAAATTGATAACTTTGAAGAATTTAAAAAAAATACGATCTTTTGTCTTAAAATGACTTGTATAAAATAGGTTGCTTGTAAAAAAAACTCCTACGATAAAAATTAAAAAGGATATTCAATTATTCGAGTCAGATGAGGAAATCACAACCCAATACGTTAGGGCACCATTTCTCAACATTCCGAACATTGAATATTGCCTTGGTTGTTTTTAAGAAAATCCTCATCTCGAAAAAACAACGTGTCACATCCAATGCGTTAGGACACGACATATTGAATTCCCAATAATGAGCTTTTATTTATTTATTTTTAAAAAAGTAACCTCGATTATTTAGATTCAACAAAGAAAATCGGAACCCAATACGTTAGGGCTCGATTCTCTCGAAGGTCCCAAATATCGAGTGTTGCTTTTATTTTGAAATTTTTATTCTTGATAAATTCGAGTAAAATGGATGTAAAATAATGATAATGATGTCAATGTAAATAAAATGATACAAGCAAAACAATAAATAATAAAAACAATCATACGGGCAAGGTAACAAATAATTAAGAATTAAAGTAAGAAAACAAACAATAATAAACATGCAAATAAATGAGCAAAATTAACAACATGATGCAAATATAAAAATATATAAACACACACACACATATATATATATATATATGAATAAAACAATGAGAACATGAAAACATGTGTATGTGTACATATTTCGAATTATTGTACATTAAAAATTATGTAAGTGTATGTACATACATATATACATATAGAATAATCATTAAATATATAAAAGTATATATGTGTAAGTATATGTTAGTCATAAAATGTAAAGAATATATACAAGGTATATTTTGAAAGTATAAAGTATATGTAAGTGTATATATATATATATATATATTTATGAAAATGAAGTATAGACATGTATATAGGTATATATAAATAAAATATAGAAACAAATATGTGTATGCATATACATAAAATATACATAGGTATATGTACATATAATATGAAAATAAAGCTAAAATAATAATAAATAAATAAAAATTAGTTAAGGCATTAATAAGATTGTAATGACTAAATAAATGGGAAATAAAACCAATAACAATGAATAACAATAACGATGATAACATTAAAATGATGAACACAGTCATAAATTACTAAAAGGGACTAAATTAAAGTAAAAGCAAAAATACTGGGCAAATTCAAAATAAAAGGGACTAAATTACAAAGCGCGCCAAAAGGGAAGGGATCAAATGGACAAATAACCCGACCGCCTCAAAACGCAGCGCAGCAGTGGGCCGTATTGAAATAAAATTAAAATTATAGGGCTAGATTAAAAATAAAAGGAAATAGCGAAAAGGACCGAATTGCAATGCGCTTTAATATTGGAGGGATTGCGCGCATAAATAACCCATTTGGTGAAAACACGCGGATCCTCCCCTGGGTCGGGTCAACGCGCTGGTTATGGGGTAAAACGACGTCGTTTTGGGGCCAGATGAAACAAGCCAAAACGACGTCGTTTCCAGGCGCTATAAAAACAAAACTTTTTTCAGATTTCTTATTTTCTTCACTTTTCTTAAAAAAAGAAACTCAAAAACTCTCTCAAGCCCTTCTGGGCAATTCGATTTTCAGCCTTAGGTCCGGCCGTCGGCCACCGCGCCGGTGACCGATCGCCGGCGATGGCGCCGTCGTCCGCGGTGGCCGGAAAATTAAAAAAACCCCACTTTGTCCCCTTTTCCGAGTAAGGTTCGTATTCGAGGCTAGAAAAGCCAAATCCAAATAAAAGAGACCGAAAATGGAAGAGACCTTCGGTTCTTCCTCCTCTCCTCCGTAAATCGTAAAACTCTCCTCTTTATTTTTATTTTATATATTATTATGTATATTGATTAAATGAAAATGAGAAGAGAAAGAAACAATGTAGAAAACTGAAATAAAACAAAAATAAGAGAAAAAGAAGTCGGAAAAATCAAAGTAAATCACCTTAAAACTTTTTTTTTATTTCTTCCAATTTGTTTTTTTTCCCAAAAGCCCCTTTACAATGTTGATATTCGGCTATTTATAGCCCATTACATCCATTTTTTTACAATTTTCCTACTGTTATTGTACTTGCTATTGCGTGTGCTCTCCCTTGCAGGTGCCAGAGGAGTTGGTGGTGGTGGTTGCGGAGGTAGCAGGGGGCAGGTACTGATGTTGGTGGCTGCGGCGCTAGGCTAGGGTTTCAATTCTGAAACCCTAGTTTGACTAATCCTCTTGGGTCAGATTTGGGGTTTGGGCTGGATATTGGGCTTGGGGTATTGGGTTAGGCTAATCGGGTTTAATTATTTTTGTTTTGTTTGTTGGGCCCGGGCAAATGGGCTTGTACAGCTGCCCTTCTTTGCTCGTTGTCATGTAACGAGAACAGAGCAAAGATTAAGAAAGACAAATTTTGCCCGGTCTCGTTGAGTCTTGATTTCTCTTGGTACTTCTCTTCAAGTAGTCTCATTCCAATCCACTGTGTCTTGTCACTTCAATCTACTCCATTGTACTTCAGGGGGGATCTGACTTGTAGCTTCAATATTTTTAATTGCAATGTCAGGGAAGTAAGATCCGCTGTTGTAGCTTCAATCTGTTCCACTGCAACGCTAGGAAAGTAAGATCCGCTGTTGTAGCTTCAATCTTCTTAATTGCAATGTCAGGGAAGTAAGATCCGCTGTTGTAGCTTCAATCTGTTCCACTGCAACACTAGGAAAGTAAGATCCGCTGTTGTAGCTTCAATCTTCTTAATTGCAATGTCAGGGAAGTAATATCCGCTGTTGTAGCTTCAATCTGTTCCACTGCACCGCCTGGAAATAAGATTCGCCGTTGTGGCCTCAATCTTTTGATTGCAATGTCAGGGAAGTGAGATCTGCTGTTGTAGCTTCAATCTGTTCCACTGCAACGCTAGGAAAGTAAGATCCACTGTTTAGCTTTAATCTTCTTAATTGCAACGTCAGGGAAGTAAGATCTGCTGTTGTAGCTTCAATCTGTTCCACTGCACCGCCTGGAAATAAGATTCGCCGTTGTGGCATCAATCTTTTGATTGCAATGTTAGGGAAGTGAGATCTGCTGTTGTAGCTTCAATCTGTTCCACTGCAACGCTAGGAAAGTAAGATCCACTGTTGTAGCTTCAATCTTCTTAATTGCAATGTCAGGGAAGTAAGATTCGCTGTTGTAGCTTCAATCTGTTCCACTGCACTGCCTGGAAATAAGATTCGCCGTTGTGGCCTCAATCTTTTAATTACAATGTCAGGGAAGTGAGCTCTATTGTTGTAGCTTCAATCTGTTCCAATGCAATGCTAGGAAAGTAAGATTCGCTGTTGTAGCTTCAATCTGTTCCACTGCACCGCCTGGAAAGTAAGATTTGCTGTTGTAGCTTCAATCTTCTTAATTGCAATGTCAGGGAAGTAAGATCTGCTGTTGTAGCTTCAATCTGTTCCACTGCAACGCTAGGAAAGTAAGATCCGCTGTTGTAGCTTCAATCTTCTTAATTACAAACTATGGTTTCTTCGATCTGCTTCGCTGTCAGTATAGGAAAACAAGGCTGGTTTTTTCGATCTGCTTCACTGCCGGTACAGGAAGGCATGATCTGCTATCTTCATTGATCTGTTCTCTGGTGAACATGACTTTTATGTTCTATTTTATGGGCCTAATTGTGCCTAGTGATTAGGATGGCATGATCATAATGAATCAACTGCTCCTAACTAGATTCGTATGAATGACATTTGAATGAATGCATGATGTCATGAAGATGATTCCTTAATGTTTGAGTTGTTATTGCTCATTGTTTTATCACTGACGTGTTACAACGCCTTCTTGCTTAGCTGGCATATCCAAAGAAACACTTAATCTGATTGGCCCTCCATTGTGAACCTCCAAATGCAATCCACTGGATGCAAAATTTGAACCATCTTTCTCCCACTGTAACCTAAGGATAGAAAGACCTGACCTTTTCTCGATCCTCTGTTATCATAATTCAATGATACAGAATGTGAAAACTCTTTGGTCTCCATTCCTAGGGTATCATACCAAAATGCACAATTGCAGAATTTTCTCCAAGAAAACCTCTTCTCATCACTTGGTAATTATTGAAACTATGTCACCAATATGACACCTTGCCATTTTGTTTAATCCATGTTTGGACAACAAAATTTGAAAGGATAGCCCTGACTTAAATTTTTCCTTTTAAAATTGGCGTGTTCTAAACAACAGTCCTGTTTCAGGTTCCTTCATTATTTAGAAGTTTCTAGAGTAATATGCAAAACTCCTTTTGCTTGAACATTCAGTCTATTAGTTGTTATTTCAAATGTTTGAAAAAGATTATCGTAATGGACAAACAAAATGTTATTGGGAACAAATCTCGAAATGAATAAGTTAATCAAGACATCAAATTTTGCTAAGATAAAATGAGAAAAGACGATGGACAAGATGGAATTTTATTAGGAGCAAAGCTTGAGATGAATATATTAATCAAGATAACAAATTTTTGCCAAAATTCAAAATGAATAAGATGACGACAGGTGCCCAAGATATCGCAGCACGAGTTTCCCTGCATAAGCTTTCTGAAAACCATTCTAAATTTGATACGTGTTTAGGGAATCTGCAAGGTTTTGTCGATACCCCAAGATGTCGTCTACCCTTTTCTTGTTGATTCAGGTATATCGAGACCACCACATGCTCCAGATCAAAATTTGAGCTGCTCCAGTCACCTCATGTCTTCTCAAAATTTGAGCCGCCTTTTCAGGTTTTCAACTCAAATCCCCTTTGGTCTCAAGGCGCCCTTTACGGGTTTTCACCTTGGCCTCTCCTCCTTTTTTTTTTGAATGCCCTTTACGGATTTTCACTTTGGTCCTTCTCCTTTAAGTGAAGTATTTCTTGACTGAATCTGAGTTCACAGGATTCGGCAAGTTTTTACCATCCATCTCGCTCAAGATCAGAGCTCCTCCAGAAAAGGCCTTCTTTACAACATAAGGACCTTCCCAATTTGGCATCCATTTTCCTCTAAAATCTTTTTCTAGAGGAAGAATCTTTTTCAACACTAGGTCCCCCTCGTGAAATTCTCTGGGACGAACCTTTTTGTTATAGGCTCGCATCATTCGTTTTTGATACATCTGACCGTGACGAATAGCTTTTAGTCTCTTTTCTTCTATCAAGTTCAGCTGATCATATCGAGATTGAACCCATTCGGCCTCATCTAACTTTAGTTCGGTTAATACCCAGAGAGAAGGGATTTCAACTTCTATGGGTAATACTGCCTCCATCCCGTAGACTAAAGAAAATGGTGTTGCCCCAGTAGAAGTCCTAACAGAGGTACGATACGCCAAGAGAGCGAAAGGTAGTTTCTCGTGCCAGTCCTTGTAGGTTTCAGTCATTTTCCCTACAATCGTCTTAATATTTTTGTTTGCTGCTTCCACGGCCCCATTCATTTTTGGGAGGTATGGTGATGAATTATGGTGTCTAATCTTGATCTGACTACAAACTTCCGCTATTAAGTTGTTGTTCAAGTTCAGCGCATTGTCAGATATGATCCTTTCTGGCATCCCGTACTGACATATAATCTCCTTTTTTAAGAATTTACTGACTGCTGACTTTGTAACGTTAGCATATGAAGCAGCCTCCACCCACTTAGTGAAATAATCAATAACCACAAAGATAAAACGATGCCCATTAGAAGCCTTTGGAGATATTGGCCCGATGACATCCATTCCCCACATGGAAAACGTCCATGGAGAAACCATTACGTGGAGGGGTGAAGGTGGTGCATGCATTTTGTCACCATAAATTTGGCATTTATGACACTTTTTGGCGTAACTAATGCAATCCCCTTCCATGGTGGACCAATAGTACCCAAATCTCATAATTTGTCCGCCATCGTGAAGCCGTTGGCATGCGCTCCGCAGACATCGTCATGCACTTCTTCCAAAATTTCTTTTGCCTCGACAAAGATCCACACACCTCAACAATACTTGATCTTTTCCCTTTTTATACAAAATTTCCCCATCTAGGACATAGTCAATGGCTAATCTCCTTAATGTCTTCTTATCATTTTCTGTCGCATGGTCAGGGTACTCACGACTCTTCACATATCGCAATATGTCATGGTACCAAGGGTGATCATCCTTTTCCTCTTCATTGTTAATGTTGCAACAATGGGCTGGAGCCTCATAGATGCTGATCTGGATAGGCTTCATATCTTCTAATTTGTTCACTTTAAACATGGAAGCTAAAGTGGCCAAAGCATTTGCCATCTGGTTTTCATCTCGTGGGAGGTAACTAAAGGTGACATTATCAAATTCCTCAATCAACTCCATAACCAATTTTCGATAGCGGACCAACTTCTGGTCTCTTGTTTCCCATTCCCCTTTGAGTTGGTAAATTACTAATGCAGAGTCCCCATATACCTCTAGCACCTTAATTTTCCGCTCTATGGCTGCCCGGATGCCCATAATGCAAGCTTCATACTCAGCCATATTATTTGTGCAGTCAAAGTCCAATTTGCTAGTGAAAGGATAATAATCTCCACTAGGAGACACGAGTATTGCCCAAATTCTGTTGCCTATAGCATTTGAAGCTCCGTCAAAACTCAACTTCCAAGGACCACCTTTTTGGAAATCTTTCTCTACAGTTGCAACATACATCAAATCCTCATTTGGGAAATCGAAGTTCAATGGCTCGTAATAATCCAGAGCCCTACTTGCTAGGAATTCCGCTATTGCACTCCCTTTGACCGTCTTCTGGTTCACATAGACTATGTCAAATTCAGATAGAAGAATTTGCCATCGGGCCATTCTTCCATTCAGAGCGGTTGACTCCATCAAGTATTTCAGAGGGTCCAATTTGGAGATTAACCAGGTCGTATGGTACAACATGTACTGTCTCAGTCTCCGAGTTGTCCAGATTAGGGCACAGTATAATTTCTCGATTGGTGAATATCTTGTTTCGCATTCTGTGAACTTCTTACTGAGATAGTAAATTGCTCTTTCCTTTGTCCTGATTCATCATGTTGACCAAGCACGCATCCCATGGAATTTTCAAACACTGCCAAATACAGTATGAGCGGTTTGTCTGGGCAGGGTAGAATCAGCACTGGGGCGTTGGACAAGTAATACTTAATCTTGTTAAAAGTTTTTTGGCACTCCTCATCCCATACTCCCGGATTATGTTTCTTAAGGAGACGAAAGATGGGGTCGCATTTCTTCGTTAACTGTGAAATGAACCTGGGAATATAGTTCAATCTTCCTAGGAAATTTCATTCTGAGTGCGCGGAGGAAGCAATTCTTGTATGGCCTTGACTTTATTTGGGTCAATCTCAATCCCTCTTTCACTGACTACAAACCCTAGCAACTTTCCCGATCTAGCTCCAAAAGTACATTTGGCTGGGTTAAGCTTTAGTTGGAACTTTCTTAACCGTATAAAGAGTTTTCTTAATACTTGTACATGCTCCTCATCTGTTCTAGATTTTGCAATTATGTCATCCACATAGATTTCTATTTCTCTATGCATCATATAATGGAAAAGGGTCACCATAGCTCTTTGGTATGTGGCTCCCGCATTTTTCAATCCAAATGGCATCACTTTATAGCAGAAAGTCCCCTATAGGGTTATGAATGTAGTTTTCTTCATATCGTCAGGATGTAGCTTAATTTGGTTATATCCCAAGAAGCCATCCATAAAAGAAAACAGTGAGTGCCCCGCCGTGTTATCTACCAGAGTGTCGATATGAGGCAAGGGAAAATTATCCTTTGGGCTAGCTTTATTTAAGTCTCTATAATCTACACACATTCGTACCTTCCCATCTTTCTTAGAGACGGGTACGATGTTGGCTACCCACTCAGAATATTTGACCACTTGCAGGAATCCAGCATCGAATTGCTTTTGCACCTCCTCTTTTATTTTCAATACAACCTCAGGCCTCATTCTTCGGAATTTTTGCTGAACTAACTTGCAATCTTCATTTATAGGAAGATGGTGAACTACAATATCCGTATTTAAGCCAGGCATATCCTGATACGACCATGCGAAGACATCTTTGAACTCTCAAAGCAATTCAATGAGGTCTTGTTTTACTTATTCAGTTATGCATGTGCCAATCTTCACCACCTTTCCTTCTTCCAGGATCACCGTCTCTATCGTCTCTTCGTGAGGTAGGATTTGTTTCCCTTCCTGCTCTACCATCCTCAACAAGTCCGGAGATAGGTTGAAATCTATGTTATCTTCAAAATCTTGAGATTCCTCTAAACACATCTCTCGTTCAAAAGGGTTCTCTAAGTTCATAGTAGAGTCATTCATGTCATCGATATCTTGGAACTCTGGAAAAGCTCTAAAAACTGCAAGCATTTCTTCTGCAGTCCAATTGTTTAAAACACTTCCAGGTTCAAAGGGATAGATGCCTGATGTACTTCCTTCTTCAGATTCTTCTTCAAATATGGCATTGATATTCAGGTTTCCTAACATTTCCTCTGTGGTCTTCCTTCTTGGAGTCCTCAGACCAGAATACATGGTTCCTCCCGATACGAAGGTCCTAGATATGTGGGGGAAAGCCATAGGTTCTCAATCAACTTCTTCTCCGTTCAAACGCGCCTTCCTCCTCTCTTGTCTTTTCTCTAACTCTTTCCTTCTTTGCTTAGCATTTGGTTTAAATCCTAAACCAAAGCGGTCATGTTTGTCTTTCACCACTGGTGCCTCTATTCTTCCTTGAAGGCGTCTTCCCAGTCCTCTTCCAGGCACAGCTCCTTTCCCAACTGTCATTTGTAATCCCATCTTCGTGGCTCTAGACACGCTGGGCATTGGGATCCTCTTTCCCTCAATAACAGAGGTCGCAGTTACGAACTTTAAGGATCGAAAGGAACATTTGATCGCCTCCTCATCTGTTCCCAAATATGGTGCGTCACTGGTTACCGATGCAATAATGTCTTCCTCAGCGTCGATCATAACTAACCGGCCTTCTGTCACTAATTTCAACTTCTGGTGCAATAATGAAGGCACCGCCCCTGCTGAATGAATCCATGGTCTCCCCAGCAAGCAATTATACGAAGGCTTGATATCCATCACTAAGAAATCCACTTCGTATGTATTCGGGCCAATCAAGAGGGGTATTTCTATTCTTCCCATCACCTTTCATTCGGTGCCATCAAATGCTCTCACTACATTCTGGCATGATTTCATGTGGGAACTATCCACCGGTAACCTATTTAAGGTAGATAGGGGTAAAACATTCAAGGCTGATCCATTATCAATTAGCACTCCCGCTAACGTATACTCCCCGCAGCGAGCAGTGATATGTAATGCTTTGGTGGCTCCTCTTCCCCCCGGCGGTATTTCATCATCATTAAAGAAAATGAAATTGTCGGCACTGATATTGTTAACCAAACGGTCCAACTTATTCACTGAGATATCACTAGCGACATAAGTTTCATTTAGCACCTTAATCAACGCATTACGATGTACCTCTGAACTTAGAAGCAATTCAAGCACCGAGATACGAGCCGGTTGCTTATGTAATTGTTCTGCCACGCTGTACTCGCTATGTTTTAAGAATTTTAGAAATTCTTTCGCCTCATTTTCAGTTACCGACTGATTGACACGCGGCTCAATTTTGTCTGCTTTTGTTTTTCCCAATTCAACCGCTAAGGCTTTTCCTTTTCCAGATTCCACTCTAGCATTTTCCGGATCATAGCGTTTTCCACTTCGTGTATAGAATCCTTCATCCTCTCCTGAAGCATTTACCAAGCTCTCTTCTCCTGGGATTGTTACATCGCAGTCGTAATTCCAAGGAACCTTTTTGCTATCCTTGTAGGGAAAGGATACAGGTTTTTGGATTATGACCTTTGGTGCTATTTGTATACCAGATTCTCTGCTCATTGGTTTTGAAATAATCACCACCGGGTAATTAGCCTTTTGGGCTTTCCCCGTAGATCCTTCTTCTGTAGCATAAACCTCTCCTTCTTCTAGTCCCTTAATCTCTTCATAAAACTCCAATTCTTTTTTATCCATTAAGTTTTGCACCATGGTTCTGAACTCGGTGCATTCTTGGATGTCATGGCTTTCTTCTGCATGGAATTCACAAAACTTCCTTGCTCCTTCAGGCCTTTCTATTGAACCTTGCTTGATGAGACCTCTTTTCATCATTTGTTTCCAAACCCATTCAAGGGGGGTCTTTATCTCTGCTATGTTGGCTTTGACTCTCCTTCCTCCATACTCAATTATCGCATTCACCCCTTTATTATCATGGTTGGGCAATGGATTCTCTGCTACATTCGGTCCTGATGAGTCACCTATCTTTACGATCCCCAAATTGATAAGTCTTTCAACTAACTTCTTGAATGCAGTGCAGTTTTCAATTAAGTGCCCCTTGGTCCCCGCGTGATACTCGCATTGAACGCTTGCGTCATACCACTTAGGGTACGGAGGTTGCATAGGTTTTAGGTAAAATGGAGATATTACACGTGCATCGAATAAGTTCTGGTACAATTCCCTATATGTCACTGGGATAGGTGTGAATTGAAGTTTCTCTACCTTTGGCCTTGGATTGGATTCCTATTTCGAAAAATTTTGCTGATTAGCGGTTACTGCTCTGGCTTACCCCACCGTGATTGATTTAGAATGATCCCTGTTAAACACACTTGCGTTGTTTATCTCATGCTCTTTTTTTCTTGGTGCTGGCCTTTTAGTACTTTCTCCCGCTTCTATCTTGCCGCATCTTATGGCATTCTCTATCATTTCTCCAGACATCACTATGTCTGAAAAGCTTTTAGTGGCACTGCCCAACATGTGATTGAGAAATGGAGCCTTTAGAGTATTGATAAAAAGCATAGTTAACTCTTTCTCTAAAAGTGGTGGTTGAACTTGCGCAGCCACTTCCCTCCATCTCTGAGCATATTGCCGGAAACTCTTATTAGGCTTCTTTTCCATGTTTTGCAATATAATTCGATCGGGTGCTATATCCATCACGTGTCTATACTGCTTCATAAAGGCTTGCGCCAAATCCTTCCATGAATGAATGTTGGCCCGACTTAATTGGTTGTACCATCTAGCCGCTGACCCGATCAAACTGTCCTGGAAGCAATGAATCAGCAATGGGTCATTGTTGATGTATCCTATCATCCTCCTACAAAACATAGTAATATGGGCTTCGGGGCAACTGGTCCCGTTGTACTTCTCAAAATCCGGCATTTTAAATTTGGGAGGGAGTACCAGATCAGGTACCAGACTCAAATCTTTAGCGTCTATTTCTCTATGGTAATCGGCATTTTCCAGGGCTTGAAACTTCTCCTCTAACCATTTACATCGGTCTTCTAATTGTTTTGGAAGGTCTACTCTTATCTTCTCTATTTCTGCTGCGTCGTCGAGATCCGGAACCACGGGATTAATAGGATTATCCCCGGGATTAGAACCCGAGCCTGTTGGGAAGTTCATCAATGCTGGGGCACCAACTTGGTATTGGGATCTAATGGTGACAGGTACCCTCTGTGGGTACACCCCTGGTTGCGTCTGGACATTAGTTGGGGCGAAACCTAGAGGGTAGGCAGGGTCTTCGTGATCATCCCCAGAATTTACCGTAGGGCTCTTCCCCTTATCATGCCCCCCAGCCGTTAACTGTTTTAATTGATTCAATAATTCTCTTTGGGATGCTTCCATATCTTGCTGCAGTTTGGCTAGTTTTTCTTGCATCTGAACTTGCATCTGTTCTTGCAATTGCTCTAATTTCTCTAGTCTTTGATCCATTTCTTTAGTTCTCCGGTGAGTACCGTAATGATATCTAGTTGACAGATTTTCGTTGATTTCCAGGGTAACTGTCATTAATTAGAGCTCTTTATTATTATTATTATTATTTGAAACTTTAATGCATATGATAAAAATGCAATGCAGATGAATGAATGCAAAGAAAAGGCATTGATTCTAATTCAATTTCATTAGAAAAACTTCACTAAAAAACAAATTTCTTTACATAAAGTGGATTACATATACGGCTTTGCCTTTATGCTCAAAGCCTTAACCCTCTTAAGGAGCCAAGCTAACTCTCGACCCCGACTTGACTCTGACTCATATTTCAAACTCAGTATATCAGCCTGAACCGCTAAGGTTTGCAGATGGTCAGCCACTTCCCGCACTTGAGTCACAGCTTCGCCTATAACGTAATCTCTATCTCTAATCTGACTTTGAAGATGATGGAGCTGCTCTTGGTACTGTTCATTACGTCTTTCAAGAAGTTCTACTCGTAATTCAGAATTTCGCAATGCGTCTTCAAGTTCTTCTATCTTTATCTTCAATTCTTCAATTTTGCTCAAACTTACTCTTAGCTCGATCATAGAGTTACGACTACGGCACAAGTGAAGCGACCTTTCCAACTCAGTTATCTGGGCTTTTAATCTTGCTTCTTCATTTCGGTATTCTAACAAATTTTTCTCCAAAGCGCTTTCTCGAGCTCGGGCGTCTTGAAATTTCTTTTCCCACTGAACAACTTTGGCCTTTTCTTCCTTGATCTCTTGTCGCCATTGCTCTGATGTTTTACCTAAACCCGCAGTTCTCAGTGACGAACGTAGCTTCTTATAATCTGTTTTTAGACTATCTAAATCCTCTTCGGCCTTGTTCTTCCCTTTCCTCAATTTTTCAGCTTCCAACTTATGGATATCGACATCTAGTCCTAAACGCATCTTTTTCTCTTCTAACTGCTCTATCTTCTTTTCCAATTCCAAACTTCGTTTTTCAAAGTCCTGCTTGATGATCTCTAATTCTGATGGAACTACTTGCAAATGCTCCTCTATGGATCGAACGCAATCTTCTTTTGGCCCGGGGATGTTATCATTAATCCTCTTACTTCGCCATCCATGATACTCAGGGGTCGTCATTGCTCCCACAGTAAATCATTTCATCCGATGAGTTTGCCTCCAAGCATTGGTCATCTCTCGAATCTTCTTCTTGTAACCATCATCTTTATACGAAAACTCGCACTGAGCTAGTCCTTGGGTGGTAGGCACGAACTGTCTTGATCCATATTGTTTCAGTACCATCAATGGCGTATAGCCAACAGCTCCCCAAATCCCAAGTAAAGGGACCCAGTCGAAATTCCCACATCGATACAAGATCTCATCAGGTACCATCCAAGGAGCTTTCCATTCAACATCTTCATCTTTGAGATTTTGAAGAATCGCTATCCATCTTTCTACGGTAATGTTGTCACGTCTCGACATGGTTGCTAATTCCTTTAGTGGAGAATAATTCTTGGAGAATACTCGGTAAGAAACTTTATCCACTTTCCAGAAGTGACTGTGGAACCATACTAACAAGAGCTGTGCACATCCAATGAATCTTCCCTCCCCCGCGCTTCGGCACACACTTAAAGATCTAAATGTCTCGGCCAAAATTGCTGGAACAGGTGTGACCCTTTTGTCCAGTCGATCAAACAAATCAGTAACTGCCTCGTTTATATATCCCAACGCTCTAGGGAAAATCATCAGCCCATAAATGCCCAAAGCAAAAACATCGACTCTTTTCTTTGTATCAGGGTGAGCTAAAATCAAATCACGTAGACTTCTCCAAGGATACATTTGTTTTCCCCTTTTTGTTTGACCCGTGCTAAGACCCATTGCTCACTCATTCCCAAGATGTTCACTAGCTTCTTCACAAAATTCGGGACATTGACGGCTTTAGAATAGACTTTATCTGCCTGAAACCTTGGGCAACGCAGTAAGGCTGTATATTCCTCTATAGTAGGCACCAAGTCTATCTCCCCAAAAGTAAAGCAACTATAAGCGGGATTCCAAAATTGGGCCAGAGCTCGAAACAAATGCTCGTCCACTTTAATATCAAGCAAATAAGGCAAGTCACCATAATTAGAGTAAAACAATTGTTTGACTTCATCATCCCACTGGGCCCATATTTCCTTCAACTCCTGAAAATTATTCTGAGTTATATTGATATAAGTGAAGTCCGATAACTCTGACGTGTACCCTTCCGTCAAGCTGTCTCCTTTCTCGAGTTGCGTTTTTTCTGACCATATTCGGACAACCGCATTATCTTCCACTTTATCAAGAAATTCACTTTCCATTATTAGCTTTCTATCTAGTAACCGAATGTGAATCAACGCCTTTTATAATGAAATGCCATGTATGCCATGCAGTCAAAACAAAACACAATAAATCAGTATAAGAATAAAATCCAATACAAGAAATAAATAATAAAGCACCTATTTAGGTATATACTAGGGATTTGAAGTGGTTCTACCTAGGGTGGGTTCCTAAGGTTCACTATATGTGGTTTGGCTTCTAAAGAAAAGGTACCCGAACCATCAGATTCCTCGATCCTCACCCATTATAGGCTCATACGGACCGAGTTCGGTTCAGGGGAATACATTTCCCTATGGCTACACGGAGATGAAAATCTCACGAAGACATAGGTACGGATGTATCCCGAAAGCGATCCACTATCCTGCACGGAGGTGAAAACCTCACGAAGGACTAGCTTCTCACTCCCACTTAAAAGGTGTGACCAACGGTCATGCAATGCAATGCAGAAAGATATAAAAATTTAAAATACAAAACATGATGAAAACTATAACTCAAAACAAATGAAATGCAATGAGAGGATTGTATATTTAAATCAAATTTTCAACTTTCGACAAAAAGACAAGATATAATCAACTCGTGGCTTGACTCTCTTATTTAAATTCTCCAGTAGAGTCGCCAAGCTGTTGACACCATTTTTTGGATGGAAAAACGAGGTCGACTTGGGTTTTGAAAAATGAAACGGGAGTCGCCACCAATCCTTTTTAATGAGGTGTGATTGGATCACCTCGAAAAGTGGTTGTTTTTAATAAACGGTTTGATTTTATTAAAACAACGATTTTGGTCCACGAAATTCAGAAAACGGGTTCGGGAGTCGATTACGTACGAGGAAGGATTAGCACCCTGTAACGCCCAAAATTGGTACCTAGTTGATTATTTAATGTCTTAATGTCGAAAATTGATAACTTTGAAGAATTTAAAAAAAATACGATCTTTTGTCTTAAAATGACTTGTATAAAATAGGTTGCTTGTAAAAAAAACTCCTACGATAAAAATTAAAAAGGATATTCAATTATTCGAGTCAGATGAGGAAATCACAACCCAATACGTTAGGGCACCATTTCTCAACATTCCGAACATTGAACATTGCCTTGGTTGTTTTTAAGAAAATCCTCATCTCGAAAAAACAACGTGTCACATCCAATGCGTTAGGACACAACATATTGAATTCCCAATAATGAGCTTTTATTTATTTATTTTTAAAAAAGTAACCTCGATTATTTAGATTCAACAAAGAAAATCGGAACCCAATACGTTAGGGCTCGATTCTCTCGAAGGTCCCAAATACCGAGTGTTGCTTTTATTTTGAAATTTTTATTCTTGATAAATTCGAGTAAAATGGATGTAAAATAATGATAATGATGTCAATGTAAATAAAATGATACAAGCAAAACAATAAATAATAAAAACAATCATACGGGCAAGGTAACAAATAATTAAGAATTAAAGTAAGAAAACAAACAATAATAAACATGCAAATAAATGAGCAAAATTAACAACATGATGCAAATATAAAAATATATAAACACACACACATATATATATATATATATGAATAAAACAATGAGAACATGAAAAACATGTGTATGTGTACATATTTGAATTATTGTACATTAAAATTATGTAAGTGTATGTACATACATATATACATATATAATAATCATTAAATATATAAAAGTATATATGTGTAAGTATATGTTAGTCATAAATGTAAAGAATATATACAAGGTATATTTTGAAAGTATAAAGTATATGTAAGTGTATATATATATATATTTATGAAAATGAAGTATAGACATGTATATAGGTATATATAAATAAAATATAGAAACAAATATGTGTATGCATATACATAAAATATACATAGGTATATGTACATATAATATGAAAATAAAGCTAAAATAATAATAAATAAATAAAAATTAGTTAAGGCATTAATAAGATTGTAATGACTAAATAAATGGGAAATAAAACCAATAACAATGAATAACAATAACGATGATAACATTAAAATGATGAACACAGTCATAAATTACTAAAAGGGACTAAATTAAAGTAAAAGCAAAAATACTGGGCAAATTCAAAATAAAAGGGACTAAATTACAAAGCGCGCCAAAAGGGAAGGGATCAAATAGACAAATAACCCGACTGCCTCAAAACACAGCGCAGCAGTGGGCCGTATTGAAATAAAATTAAAATTATAGGGCTAGATTAAAAGTAAAAGGAAATAGCGAAAAGGACCGAATTGCAATGCGCTTTAATATTGGAGGGACTGCGCGCATAAATAACCCATTTGGTGAAAACACGCGGATCCTTCCCTGGGTCGGGTCAACGCGTGGGTTATGGGGTAAAACGACGTCGTTTTGGGGCCAGATGAAACAAGCCAAAATGACGTCGTTTCCAGACGCTATAAAAACAAAACTTTTTTCAGATTTCTCATTTTCTTCACTTTTCTTAAAACAAGAAACTCAAAAACTCTCTCAAGTCCTTCTGGGCAATCCGATTTTCGGCCTTAGGTCCGGCAGTCGGCCACCGCGCCGGTGACTGATCCCCGGCGATGGCGCCGCCGTCCGCGGTGGCCGAAAAATTCAAAAAACCCCACTTTGTCCCCTTTTTCGAGTAAGGTTATTCGAGGCTAGAAAAGCCGAAATCCCAACGAAAAGAGACCGAAAATGGAAGAGACCCTTCGGTTCTTCCTCCTCTCCTCTGCCGAAATCAGGTAAAACTCTCCTCTTTATTTTTATTTTATATATTATTATGTATATTGATTAAATGAAAAATGAGAAGAGAAAGAAACAATGTAGAAAACTGAAATAAAACAAAAATAAGAAAAAAAGAAGTCGGAAAAATCAAAGTAAATCACCTTAAAACTTTTTTTTATTTCTTCCAATTTGTTTTTTTCCCCAAAAGCCCCTTTACAATGTTGATATTCGGCTATTTATAGCCCATTACATCCATTTTTTTTACAATTTTCCTACTGTTATTGTACTTGCTATTGCGTGTGCTCTCCCTTGCAGGTGCCAGAGGTGTTGGTGGTGGTGGTTGCGGCGGTAGCAGGGGCAGGTACTAATGTTGGTGGCTGCGGCGCTAGGCTAGGCTTTCAATTCTGAAACCCTAGTTTGACTAATCCTCTTGGGTCAGATTTGGGGTTTGGGCTGGATATTGGGCTTGGGGTATTGGGTTAGGCTAATCGGGTTTAATTATTTTTGTTTTGTTTGTTGGGCCCGGGCAAATGGGCTTGTACATTCCATAACAAGAATAAGAGAGGGGAAGGGACTTACTCGGTCATATCGTGTTTAGCTCCATTCTCCGTCACGATCGGAGGCTAGGACGGCGATTAAGGCCGTGGGGAGTTCTTGAAAACGACGGCGCCAGAGGGTTAGGAGAAAACCCTAGCGACCTTTTTCTTTTCAAAAAATGGAACAGATTTGATTTTTTCCTTTGATAAATTTAAAGTAGAGGTGTGGCGCCGTTTGGGGGCGGACCACATGATCGACCCGACCCGCAACAGGGTCCGCGCGTTCTGGCCCCAAATGGTTAATTTGCGCATTTAGTCCCTTGAGTTTTATGAGCATGTTTAAATCAACTTTTTATTTATTTTAATTTTGATCTCATGTTTTATTTTTTGCTTCAAATTAGTCCCCATTACTGCGCAGCGTTTTGGGGAGGCGGGTTATTTCCCTTTTGGTCCTCTGCCCTTACGTACGCATTCAATGCGATCCTGTTTTCAAATTTACTTCAAATTTAGCCTTTTTTTCCTTTTTTAATTCAATTTAACCTTTTATTAATTATTTTATTATTTTTATTATTATTATATTATTCATTATTTTTATCATCATCATTATTTTTATACACTTACACGCATTTTTTATATAATATACATATACATATACTTTCTATAAATACATGTGCATTTTACATATACGTATATACATTATTATTTTATTTTCGTATTTTTTATACATATATATACTCATACTTTATTAATATATTTTACTTATTTTTATTTATATTATATAAGTACATGTACATATTTTATTATTATTTTCTTTTCATAATTTTTTATACATGTATATATATATTAACGCTTTTACGATACATATATAGGTATAATTTAAATTAAAGTATTGGTTACATGTGGTACATTAGCATTTTACTATACTTTTTAAAGAAAATGTATTTTGGTTGCGTCAAAGCATTAAAATCGTTTTTATTTTTAAATATTTGGCATTCATGATTCTCGAGAAAGATCGTGTCCTAACTTCTTTGGATTGCGATTATTTTTCGATGAATTTAGAAAGCCAAGTATTTGTTTTGCAATAAACTCGTAAATTTTAAATAAAAGCTTATTCTCGAATTCAAAATGTTGGGTCCTAACTTACTGGTCATGACATTTTCTTCTCGAAATAGGAATTTTCGAATAAAAGGCACAATTCGGTATTTGGAATTCTGAGAAAATTGAGCCCTAACGTATTGGGTTCCGATCTTCTTTGTTAATTTTAAATAATCGAGAATATTTTTTATTCAAAATGCATGAGAATAAAAATCATTTTCGGGAACTTAACTTGCTGTGTCCTAACGTATTGGGTGTAGCATGTTACTTTCTCAAAATGAAGATTTTCATATAAAATAAAGTGATATTCAAAGTTTGGAGATTATGAGGAATTGTACCCTAACGTATTGGGACTCGATTTCTTTACATGACTTGAACAATTGATTATCCCTTTTCAAATTCCATCATTTGAGTTGATTTTAAAATCTTTTTTAACCTTCGACACCAAGACATTAAACAATCAATTTGGTACCAATTTTGGGTGTCACGAGGGTGCTAATCCTTCCTCGTGCGTAACCAACTCCCGGACTCGTTTTCTTAAATTTCGTGGACCAGAATAATTTTTAAGGTGGGCCAATCACACCATAATAAAGGATCGGTGGCGACTCCAGTTTTTATTTCTAAGTCGAAACTAAAATTTTTGTTTTCAAAAAAATGGTTTCGACAGCTTGACGACTCCGCTGGGGACGTTAGAGAGTCGAGCCAGAAATTGATTCATTTTTGTTTTTGTGTCGAACATCAAAAGTTTTTAAAAAATTCATGATTTCCCTTCGCACTCATTGATTTTTTATCATGAAATGTTGGCTACTTTCCATTTGCATTTGCATTTTGCATTACATGGTCAGTTTTACCCTTTAAGTGGGAGCGAGAAACTAGTCCTTCGTGAGGTTTTCACCTCCGTGCAGGGTAGTGGACCGCTTCCGGGATACATCCGTACTTATGTCTTCGTGAGATTTTCATCTCCGTGCAACCATAGGGAAATGTATCCCCCTGAACTGAACTAGATCCACATGAGCCTATAATGGGTGAGGATCGAGGAATCTGCTGGTTCGGGTACCCTTACTCTAGAAACTAAACCTCATATAGTGAGTTTTAAGAACTTGCCTTAGGTAGGGCTACACCAAACCTTAGAGGATTCCTAAATAAATGTTCTTGCTATTTCATGTTTGTATTGGATTATATATTTTTTGGTGGGATACTGACTTGGGTTTATTTTGTTTTGATTGCATGACATCATGATTGCATTGCATTTGCATCTTAGAAAAGAGATGTTGATTCGAGTTTGATTACTAGATTAGGAAGCTTGTTATGGAAAACGAGTTTCTTGATAAGGTGGAGGATAATACGGTTGTTCGAGTATAGTCTACGAAGACGTGACGCGAAAGGTAATAGCCTAACAAGAGGAGTATACGACTTTGCTGCATGACCTGAAGATCCAAATAGTCAAAGTTTATTCAAAAGTCATCAAAGGTCCCAATCTTTTAAAGAAGCTAATGAACGTGAGTGAGCAAGGAGTTGCAACCTAGATCGAACAAAAAGGAGCTCAAATTCGCGAGATGCATCTTAATATCCGAATGGTCGATGTCTTCGCTTGAAGTACGAGGGGGAAGCCGTATATATATCCGCTTTATGTAAAGAGATTTGTTTTCTAGTGAAGATTTCTAGTAAAGAATTGAACATGAATCAATGTCTCTTTTCGCATTCATTTCATGCATTTGCATTACATTGCATCATATGCATTAAACACCTCTAAATGATCCTAATTAATTAAAATCATTGCTCAGTTAACCTGGAAACCAACCAACCAACTCAACACCGATACGGTACTCGGACAAAGATTAAAGAAATGGACCAAAGATTGGAAAGATTGGAGCAAATGCAAATACAGATGCAGGAGTAATTGACCAAATTTCAACAAGATATGAGAGATCATCTATTAGAATTCCAAAGAGATATGATGAGCCAATTAACCCAGTTATTGGGTAAATGGTTAGAAAAAGGGAAAAATCCAGCGGTTCACTTTGGGGATAATAATGAAGACCCTGCCTATCCCCCAAAATTTACCCTAAAAAGTGTTCAGACCCAGCCAGATGCATATCCACGAGGGGCACTCTTTACTATCAAGCCTCAGCAATATCAAACTGGTACATCGACACTGATGAATCACTCGACAGGCCCAGGTTCTAATCTAAGAGGCAATCTAACCAGTCCTGTTGCCCTTAATGACCCAACAGAAACAAAACAGGCAAGAGTAGAGCACCCAGACACTGTAAAAGCCCCAAGGAATAAGGGGAATAAGGTGGATAATGCAAGTAGGTACAATAGGGGCTACTCAAAACCAACCACTGTAGGGCAGCCAAAGACGAAGACCACCAGCCATCAGGCCCCTTTAAAGCAAGAACCTTACATGAGGACAAATACAGGAAGGCTTCAGTTCACACCCATATCGATGTCGTATAAAGAGTTATATCAAGGCTTATTTGATGAACACGTTGTCTCCCCTTTTCATGTGAAGCCTCTACGACCTCCGTATCCTGAATGGTATGATGCGAGAACGCACAATGTGACTACCATGCGGGAATTACAGGACATTCAATAGAGAATTGCACTGCCTTCAAGAAGCTAGTTGAGAGACTCATCAACATGGGTGTTGTCAAGTTTGGTGACTCATCGAGTGCAGAAAATTCACTACCCAATCACATTGATAATGGGATGAATATGACATATGAGGAAGAGTTGGAAAGCGCTCATATCAATGCCGTATATGAAGACACACTTGAAAAGGTACCTTGTTAGGTATCCACCCTTATAAACTTGGGAGCGTCTAAATAATCGGATTGTAAAAGAAATCTCTGTAGCGTCTAGGGCTTACTTAGAGTAATGTTCAGAACACACTTGTTGTTTTTAGCCTAGAGGCAATAAGAATTCCTTTATGAAATAAGCTCACGTCTGAACATTATTATTTTAATGAAATACATTATTGCAATCATCTTTGAGCAAATGTTCTTTCATTCTTTACGATTTTTTTTCTTTCATTCTTTTGAATTTTTCTGCCAAACCATTCATTCATATTATTCATATATTCTTTTGTATATTCTTTGGTACCCACTTTGGGTCCCCTGATATCAATGACTTGAGTGATGCTGTTACGGGCTCAGAAGTTCCTTTTGAGTGGGATTTGTGTTTAGAGGGATCTCATGACTTTAAAGATGACATAGATTGTAGCCTATTTTTAGACTTGTTGAGGATGGTAGAACAGGAATGAAATCTTACTTCATGAGGAGACAATGGAGATTGTAACCTTAAGATAACGTACATAACCGAAGAAATAAAACAGGACCTTGTTGAGTTACTTCAAAGAGTTCAAAGATGCCTTCGTATGGTCATAATTGGGTATGCACTGACATTGTAATCTGAATAACAATGCGATATCGAAAAAATTTACATAATGAACGATGCATTTAGAATTCTTTGCCGGGGCAATACCTTCTTCTTTGGCTCATCATGGTTTAGCCCGTCAAAGTCAAGTTGCCATTTCTCCGTTGTTGGATTTCATATTAATTGAAGAAGAAGATCCAAAGTTTTCGTCATAGTTAAATTTTGCCCCAAAAAGCTCTATGAAAGAAATTTGATCACAAAGAAGATCTTACATTGGTTCTGATCAGAAGAGATAACAAGGGCATGCCTTATCCTATGAGTTCAGATTCAAAAAAACAAAAAAAAAAACAAAACAAAAAAAATGAAAAAATGAAAGTGAAAGAAAAAGAAAAGAAAAATGGAGAGGCCAAAGTGAAAACCCGCAAAGGGCACTTTGAGACCAAAGGGGATTTGAGTTGAAAACCCGATAAGGGTGACTCAAATACTGATCAGAACGGGGCATGCAATGGTCTTGCTATACCTGAATCAATAGGAAAGGGTAGGCGACATCTTGGGGCATCGACAAAGTACTCCTAAACACATGTTAAACTCAGAATGGTCTTCGAAAGTGCATGCAAGAAAGTTCAAGTCTGCGATATCCGGGGCACCTAATCCTTATACTATTTTTGTTATTCTTGGAACACTTTATTCATTTCAAGATACGCATTCCTAAATCAATGTCTTTGTTATCCATCTTTATTATCTCTGATAATTTATTCATTTCGAGTTATGCTCAGAACCAATTCAATTGTATCCATCATTTTGTTCTCTTTGCAAGTGTGTTGCATTAGAGTAATGATTAATAGACTAATAAAACTTTCACAAGAAAAGTTTTGCATATTACTCTAGAAGTTTCTAAATAATATAGGAACCTTAAACAGGACTACTGTTTAGAACGCACCAAGTTCAAAGGTTGGAATCTAATAAGGAAGAGTCTAAATTAAGACTATCCCTTTGAATTTTGTTGTCTAAAACATCGATTGAACAAAATGGCAATATGTCGTGTTGGTGACAAAGCTTAGATGAACAAGCAAGCAATGATCACCGAATAATAAGAAGAAGTTGTTCTTGGAGAAGAAAATTCTTCATTTGTGCATGAGCATCTGGTAGGACACCCTGGGAATGGTGTAAGAGACCAAAGAGTTTCACATCCTGTATCATTGAATTGTGATAACAGATGATTGAGAAAAGGCCAAATCTTTTTACTCTTGTGTTACAACGGGATAAAGATGGTACAAATTTTACGCCCCAATAGATCAAACTTGAAGGTTTACAGTGGGGGGCAATCTGGTCAAGTGTTTCTTTAGAGATGTCAGCCGAGTAAGAAGACGCTATAACACATTAGCGATGAAACTTTAACTTTGAGTAATGATAACCCAAGTGATAAAGAAGGATCATTCTCAAAATATGACATTCTGTATTCATTCAAATGTCATTCATACACGTCTAGTTAGGAGCATTTGATTCATTTTGATCATGTCATCCTAATCACTAGGCATAATTAGGTTCATAAATTGAATTATACAGGTCATGTTCTCCAGAGAATAAACCGGTGAAACCATAGATTTTACTTCCTTAGCAGTGCAGTAGAACAGATTGAAGCTACGACGGCGGATCTGGTTTCCCTGATATTGCAATTAAAAAGATTGAAGCCACAACGGCAGATCTTACTTCTTTAGCAGTGCAGTGGAACAGATTGAAGCTACGACGGTAGATCTGGTTTCCCTGATATTGCAATTAAAAAGATTGAAGTCACAACGGTGGATCTTACTTTTTTAGCAGTGCAGTGGAACCGATTGAAGCCACAACGGTGGACCTGATTTCCCTGATATTGTAATTAAAAAGATTGAAGCCACAACGGCGGATCTTACTTCCTTAGCAGTGCAGTGGAACAGATTGAAGTTACAACGGCGGATCTGGTTTCCCTAATATTGCCATTAAAAAGATTGAAGCCATAACGACGGATCTTACTTCTTTAGCAGTGTAGTGGAACAGATTGAAGCTACGATGGCGGATCTGGTTTCCCTGATATTGCTATTAAAAAGATTGAAGCCACAACGGCGAATCTTACTTCCTTAGCAGTGCAATGGAGTAGATTGAAGCTGCGGCAGTGGATCTAGTTTTCCTGACATTGCAATTTTGAAGCCACAACGGCGGATCTTACTTCCCTGATGGTGCGGTGGAATAGATTGAAGCTACGACGACAGATCTGGTTTCCCCGACATTGCAGTTGAACAAATTGAAGAAATTAATCCTATCTCCCTGAGGTTGCAGTAGAGAGGATTAAAATCGCAGATCTCATCTATCTGAAGTTGCAGTAGAGCAAATCGCATTAGATTTATCTTTAAGTTGTAGCGGAACAAGTTGAAGCTATAGGTCTTATCTCTCTGAAGTTGCAGTGGAGCAGATTAAAGATAGCAAATTTTGTTATTTTGAGAAGCTACAACATATGAATCCTATCTCTCCGGCATTCCAGTGGAGTAGAGCACATGTTCCTATACCTCTGAAGATGCAGTAGGAAGGAATAAGGCTACTAGAAGAAAAGCACGGAAGAAGTCAAGGCAGTAGGACCGGGTACAATTGGGCTTTTAGTCTTTGCTCTGTTCCCATTACACGACAACAAGCAAAGAGGGGCAGCTGTAATAAGCCAAATTACCCGGGCCCGTATAAGAAACCAAAACAGCAAAAAAATAAGCAGATCCGGTAGCTAGCGTGCCCAATGACCAATTTTCAAACCCAAGCTCAGCAAAATTAATCTGCTGAAACCCTAAACTAGCATCCTCTACACGAGCGTCGCTCCCACACCCAGCAGTTCTCCTTGCGCTCCGCAGATCACGCTGCTCGCACGCCTCCATCGCAGCACGTCGCTTCCCACGTTGCTGCTGCCCATGCACACACATACCTACAGCAACAAAACAAACAGAATAGCAAAATATGCTAGCAAATAACAGAATAGATTTGTTTAGATTTTCTTCTTTTCTATTTCGGCTATTTAAAGCCGTGTTTATATTGAACAAGGGGGGATTTTCAAGGGAAAGAAAATACGAAAATAGAAAGATTAATACTAAGAATACAAAGTTTGTTTTTTGGAAGGTGAATCATTTTTTTTATATTTTTTTTCTTCTATTTTTTATTTTATTTCATAACAAGAATAAGAGAGGGGAAGGGACTTACCCGGTCATATCGTGTTTAGCTCCATTCTCCGTCACGATCGGAGGCTAGGACAGCGATTAAGGCCGTGGGGAGTTCTTGAAAACGACGGCGCCAGAGGGTTAGGAGAAAAACCCTAGCAGCCACTGTTTCTTTTGAAAAAAAATGGAACAGATTTGATTTTTTTTTCCCTTTGATAAATTTAAAGCAGAGGTAAACGGCGCCGTTTTAGGGGCCAGGCCCGCGCATCGACCCGACCCGCAACAGGGTCCGCGCGTTCTGGCCCCAAATGGTTAATTTGCGCATTTAGTCCCTTGAGTTTTATGAGCATGTTTAAATCAACTTTTTATTTATTTTAATTTTGATCTCATGTTTTATTTTTTGCTTCAAATTAGTCCCCATTACTGCAAAGCGTTTTGGGGAGGCGGGTTATTTCCCTTTTGGTCCTCTGCCCTTACGCGCGCATTCAATGCGATCCTGTTTTCAAATTTACTTCAAATTTAGCCTTTTTTTCTTTTTTAATTCAATTTAACCCTTTATTAACTATTTTATTATTTTTATTATTATTATATTATTCATTATTTTTATCATCATCATTATTTTTATACACTTACACGCATTTTTTTATATAATAAATATACATATACTTTCTATAAATACATGTGCATTTTACATATACGTATATACATTATTATTTTATTTTCATATTTTTTATACATATATATACTCATACTTTATTAATATATTTTACTTATTTTTATTTATATTATATAAGTACATGTACATATTTTATTATTATTTTCTTTTCATAATTTTTGTATACATGTATATATATTAACGCTTTACGATACATATATAGGTATAATTTAAATTAAAGTATTGGTTACATGTGGTACATTAGCATTTTACTATACTTTTTAAAGAAAATGTATTTTTGTTGCGTCAAAGCATTAAAATCGTTTTTATTTTTAAATATTTGGCATTCATGATTCTCGAGAAAGATCGTGTCCTAACTTACTGGATTGCGATTATTTTTCGATGAATTTAGAAAGCCAAGTATTTGTTTTGCAATAAACTCGTAAATTTTAAATAAAAGCTTATTCTCGGGAATTCAAAATGTTGGGTCCTAACTTACTGGTCATGACATTTTCTTCTCGAAATAGGAATTTTCGAATAAAAGGCACAATTCGGTATTTGGAATTCTGAGAAAATTGAGCCCTAACGTATTGGGTTCCGATCTTCTTTGTTAATTTTAAATAATCGAGAATATTTTTTATTCAAAATGCATGAGAATAAAAATCATTTTCGGGAACTTAACTTGCTGTGTCCTAACGTATTGGGTGTAGCATGTTACTTTCTCAAAATGAAGATTTTCATATAAAATAAAGTGATATTCAAAGTTTGGAGATTATGAGGAATTGTACCCTAACGTATTGGGACTCGATTTCTTTACATGACTTGAACAGTTGATTATCCCTTTTCAAATTCCATCATTTGAGTTGATTTTAAAATCTTTTTTAACCTTCGACACCAAGACATTAAACAATCAATTTGGTACCGATTTTGTGTGTCACGAGGGTGCTAATCCTTCCTCGTGCGTAACCGACTCCCGGACTCATTTTCTTAAATTTTGTGGACCAGAATAATTTTTAAGGTGGGCCGATCACACCATAATAAAGGATCGGTGCCGACTCCAGTTTTATTTTTAAAGCCGACAACTGAATTTTTGTTTTCAAAAAACGGTTTCGACAATTATTATTATCATTATTATTATTATCATTATTATTATTACTATTTATTATTATCAGTTTTATTTTCCTTTTATTTATTCATTACTATTATTAATATATTAATTAGTTTTTTTTTGTCATTTTAGCTTTATATATATAAATATATATAGATGTTTACATACTCTCATATTTTATAAGCTTAAAGTATATATATACATGTGTATATTTTTATAATTTATTTATACATATATGTACGTACCTATATATATATTGTATTATTATTTTATAATATTTACACATACTTACATACATACACATCTATGTATATTTCATTTTCATAAATATATATACATATATACTTACATATTCTTTGTACTTTTAAAATATATATCTTGTATATATTCTTTATATTTTATGATTCATATATATAACTACAAATATATACTTTTTATATTTGATGATTATTATATATATATATATATATATATATATATATATATATGTACAAACATATATACTTACATATATTTTCATGTGTAATAGTTTTAAATATGTATACATACACATGTTTTTTCATATTTTCATAATTTTATACATATATATGTATATATATATTTTCATAATTTTATAATTTTTATAATTTTGTTAATTTATTTATTTACATGTCTGTTATTGTTATTTTTCTTGCTTTAGTTTTTATCATTTATTATTTGTCATCGTGCTGGATGATTGTTTTTATATTAGTCTTATTACTTATTTATATTTTGTTTTGCTCGTGATTATTTTACTTACATTATCATCATCATTCCATTACACCCATTTTTATTTCGATTTCAAAAAATAAATTTTAAAAATATAAGTAATACTCGGTATTTGGAATCTTTGAGAGAATCGAGCCGTAACGTATTGGGTTCCGATTTTCTTCGTTGAATCTAAATAATCGAGATTACTCTTTTAAAAATGATAAAAAGCTCATTATTGGGAATTCAATGTGTCCTATTGCATTAGATATGACACATTGTTTTCCCGAGATAATGATTTTTTCTAAAAAATAATAAAGGTAATATTCAATGTTTAGAATTTTGAAAAATTGTGTCCTAACGTATTGGGCTGCAATTTCTTCATCTGACTTAAACAATTGAATATCCTTTTAAATTTTATTGCATGAGTTTTTTGGACAATCTCATTTAGGAGGAGGTGAAATATCATACCCTAACTCATTGGGTGTGATATTTTCTCCCTCCGAAATGAGAGGGTCATAACGGGTAATTTAATTTATACAAGTTTTTTTTAAATAAAGGATCGTATTTTAAATTTCTTTAAAGTTTTCAATTTTCGACACTAAGACATTAAGTAATCAACTAGGTACCAATTTTGGGCGTTACGAGGGCGCTAACCCTTCCTCGTACGTAACCGACTCTCGAACCCGTTTTTCTGAATTTCATAGACCAAAATTGTTGTTTTAATAAAATTAAATTGTTTATTAAAAACAACCACTTTTCAAGGTGGCCAGATCACACCTTATCAAAAAAGATTGGTGGCGACTCCTATTTATGTTTTCTTTTCAAAAAAAACAAGTCGACCTCGTTTTTGTCAAAAAAATGGCGTCAACAAGTGAATTAGGTTTTGAAAAAAAAATATATATATAACAAATAACTTAAGCAGAATGATTGGGGAGGATATCGATCTTCTCGTGGAAGAATAAAATTCATAAGCAATATGAATCGGCGAGCACCGAGTGTCAATGTCGTCGAGGATTATGAAAATCATCAGTTGGAATTACCGTGGGATAAAGCATCCGGTGAAGATACACGATCCCCATGTAGCTTTCATTATTGAGACATGTTCTTTTTACCACTGTAAGTTTGGAACCTGCTCTAAAAATTGAAGTACATTGTTTGATATAGGTAAATACACCTTTGGCTGGAAAAAAAAAAGTGTGGTATTGTGCTTGAGGAGGTTTAAGGAATTGATTACTTAGACATGCAAATTTTATATTTTGATATCAAGTGGCACAAAAATCTTGGAGGCATTTAAAAAAACCTGATATTTATAGTATTAGAATGTTAATGATGGAAATGGTAGGAAGGAGAGAATTTGAATGCGTTTGCCGGATACACTATTCAAATATATTTGGTCATGAATTTATAATTCATTGGATCAAAAAGATGACCAGGAGTTAAGCGACATTTCCGATGATGTAAAAGTAATGGTAAGAAGATGATAATAACAACTTTTGGTATATACAGTTACCGCCTGTTGATTGTCCTTTAATGAAGTCTTAAAAATGTTCGAAATTGATGTTGAATTCCTTAAAATACCTCTTAAACTATTTAAAAAACTTCCCCTTGAAACATTAATGGAGGTTGGTGGTTGTGAGTACTCTTATAATGAGCCAAATACTACTTTTGCCGCTCATATATATTAGTACCTTGCTATGTGCATCGATATGTATCTAAAAATAAATGTTGTTTTGATTGTAGAATCGAAACAAGTGTGTTATGAATTGATGCAAAAGAAGGCTTGAAATAGATAACAGAGGAGATCAGAGAAAATATATGTTATAGTGATTAGTTGAAGCACTTAGTCTTCTTCACATAGTCAGATAAGATTTGCTTTGATTAGTCAAAACCTAAATTCATTTTTTTATTAAATATTCAAACAAAAAATGTTCATCTCAAATTCAAGTTTTGCAAATGAAGCATAAATCCAAATTTTGAAATATGGCTTGCGACGTATCGGACTGGGATATTCCTTCCTCGAAGAAGATTAATTGCTAAATATTTTTGGTCAAATTCTTTTGTTTTATATATTCAATAACTTATGGATTTAACCTTTATATTTTAATTAGGTCAACTTTTGTCCATTTTTTTCAAATTGATCAATTTTAGTCCCTATATTTTAAAATTTTAAATTTTAATCTTGACTATTAATCCTGTAATATCTGTGAGATTGTAGATTAAGTTTATGTTCTCCAAATTGATCAGTCTTAATCCTCATATTTTTGAAAATTTGAAATAAATAGCCTTTTATAAGCATTTAGTAGGGTCAGATTTTGGAAATATTCACAAAATTTGCAGCTAACAAAACAATTTGATTAAAATTAAATCAAATTGATTGGAACTAAATAAATAAGATAAATATCCTTATATGAATAGATTATATCTGCTGAAGCAAATAATTTCGTGTTGGGTTTTTCTCCTGGATTTTGTCTTTGGACTTTTGTGTTTTGTTTGTCAGGCACATTTACTAATACTAAATTGACTATTTTACCAATAAATGCCCATTTCCTACTTTATTTATGAAAATGGGCCACTTTTTTTATTTATTTATCGGAATGGGCCGAAAACACTAAAACGTATCCACATAAGAGCGTTTTAAGGAAAAATTCTAAAAAAACGCGTCACTGAAGGAGCGTTTTGCCATGTCAGCACAAAACGCTCTTACGTGGACGCACTTTGCTGACGTGTCAAAAGGCTCCCTCAGGGACTCGTTTTAGCCCGTGTTTTTTTAGGATTAGGGCTATTTGCATGTTTAGTGCCTATGGTTTATGGGTTTAGGGTTTTAGGGTTTAGTGTTTAGAATTTAGGGTTTAAGATTTAAATTTTAATATTTTGCCACGTCAGTGCGTTTTGTGCTGACATGGCAAAACGCTTCCTCAATGATGCGTTTTTATGGATTTCTCCTTAAAATGCTCCTATGTGAACGTGTTATAATGTTTTCAGCCCATTCCGGTAAATAATGAAAAAAGTAGCTCATTTATGTAAATAAAGTAGGAAATGGAAAATGAGTACTAAACTGTTTACTTTTCAAAAAAGAAAACTTGACTTACAAAATAAATTAGGAGGAAAGGAGATGACTTGCATTGTGTTGGTTGTCTGTCATTGTCTTTAATGAAAAGTCTGGGCTTTTGCTTCCCACTCCACATGGCGCCATAACCCTGTTTCTATTCTCAGTTAAAATTCTGTCAAAGTCTTCTGTCCTCATTAATGCTTCTTCTCATCTTGAGATATTCTCTACATATATCCCTGATTTAGTTAGAAGCTTCATTGTTGCTCTTCTTCTCTACCAAATTATTAGCATGTCACATTTAAAAGCAAAACTCCCATTGTTTAGTCACCTAATGCCCACTTTTTCTCTATTTCTTATTCTATTCCCTTGTGCTTCTCTTGCTAGGCATCTTATTAACCAAGATTGCGGCTCTACTTTTTGTGGGAATTTGAATATCAGTTATCCATTCCGATTAAAAAACCAACCTCCCCAGTGTGGTTGCCATGACCTGGAACTTGAGTGTGAGAATAACAACTACACCACTTTGGTTTTGAGAGAAGGGAAATTCTCTGTCCAAAATATTTTTTACAAAAATAAAACAATCCGAGTGATGGATTCAAATCTGGACAAGGATGATTGCAACTCCCTTCCTCTTAGTTCCATATATTTTAAGTATTTAGATGGACAATTGTATTCCATTTTTTCTTCTCATTATTATTTTGCATCTTATCATTATTATACTTCTTATTATTATTATAGTAGAGAGTCAGAGGCTAGCATTATGTATGTTGTGAATTGCACGAAACCTATAAGATCATCTCAATATATCGACACCTCTCGTTGTACCACCAAATCCAATACCTCTTCCCCTCCAACTTCTTTTTTCTATTTTTTAGATGAAAATACAGTGCTAAATCTCAATCAAGCTTGCACAGTGGAAGCGGTGGTTCCAATTATGGTTAAGAATATATCAGGCATGTCTACGTTGACTATCTACAACAAGCTATATGAGGGTTTTTACCTTTCATGGGAGTACTGGCAGGGCTACAGCAGATTTCCTCTGTAAGTTTCTACTAGTATTTAAGTTACATACCCTTAGGTCAACTTTCTTATTTTCTCAGCTAAAGTAAAATATATAACTAAAATCCGAAAAGGGTAGATCTATAGAAAAGTATAGTGACAAAAACACCTTAATCCAATCCAATCTCCAAAGTGAAAGTAAAAAATAGATGAGCATTGAATTTTTTGGCTCAGACCAACTGCATCTGCTTTCTTTTCCCTCTATTTTTGAGTTTTTGTTTAATTTGTTTGTTTTTCCTCTGCAGTTTACACTAAAATATAAAAATTACAGAGAGTTTGTGTGATAAGTTAATAAGACACTAAGATATACTTCTCTAATAAAACTAGTCTTATGCATTTCCGCTGAAATAAAAATAAAAAAGTATTCATATTAAATATATAAAAAAACTTGAAATAAATAAAGAAGAAGAATAGAAATGAATAATGGATAAAACTGAAAAAATAATTACATTCAGAGGAGTAAAAATAAAAGTGCGTTACTAAATAAATAAATCTTTATTTTTTCAAAATTATACCACGTATACATCATAAAGTAAATCGTTAAATAAATAGGAGAAAAAATAAAATAAAATAACTAAAATGTAACGACTTTGAAACATTTAAAATGACTAATGAATAAAGTCTTTGAATGTATATATCTTTTCATAAGATAACATTATATAACATAAAAATTCTTAAAATTTGTGATTTTAATATGAAATACATGTTAATAAAATTTGACTTACTCTACTGGATACTGCAGATGGCTAATTGATATTATTGGCTTTTGGAGTACTTATGGAATAGGTATGCATACGGTCTCACTTTTACATATACCGAACATTAGACTTTGTTCCGTTTTAAAATTATTTTTATTTTCATTTTCATATTCAGAAAAAATATTTTAATTGAAAAATATATTTGGTAAATAAAATAAATATTTTAATAATAAAAACATGAAAATACGTTTAGTAATTTTTTCTAACATAAATAAAATAAAAAATGTATATTTCTATGAGTTCAAATCACGATACACATTTAAGATTAGAAAACCCTTGGCTAAAAAATTAAAATCCCTTGTTCTCATATTTTTAATTTTACAAAATATTTTTAAGTAAAAACAATAAAAATATTATTTTTTTTAAGTTTTACATATTTTTACTTTTATTTTCAAAATTTCAAAGTTCAATATTTTTCATTTTCTCAAAAAAAGAAAATAAAAATAACACATTTTTTTAAACTAAATGCAACTTTAGATTTTCCTCTGCCAAAATAAAATTTATTTTGAGAATGTAGATAATACGTTGATTTCACAAAGTACCAATGTTTTCCAATATGTTTTTCTTGACAGGTGTCATCATACTGAGGCTCTTCATTGGGATACCTTGTTTGCTTGTGCTTGTAATCTACAAATGGAGAAGAAGACATTTATCCATGGATGATAAGATTGAAGAGTTCCTTCAAAGCCATCATCTAGCTCCAATTAGATACTCTTTCAAACAAGTTAAAAAAATGACTCAAAATTTTAAAGATAAATTAGGTGAAGGGGGTTATGGTTCGGTGTTTAAAGGAAAGCTTCGTAGTGGACATCATGTGGCAATAAAATTGTTGTGCACATCAAAGGGAAAAGGCCAAGATTTCATAAATGAAGTTGCTTCTATTGGAAGAATTCATCATGCTAATGTGACCAAACTTATTGGATTTTGTGTGGAGGGATCAAAACAAGCTCTTGTGTATGATTTCATGTCAAATGGATCGTTAGATAAAATCATATTTTCTGAAGAAAAAAGGAACACTTTAGGTTGGAAAAAACTATTTGATATTGTGCTTGGGGTTGCTCAAGGAATCGACTACTTGCATCAAGGATGTGACATGCAAATTTTACATTTTGATATCAAGCCACACAACATTCTTTTGGACGAGAACTTTAACCCAAAAGTTTCAGATTTTGGTCTTGCTAAGTTGTACTCGATGAGATGATAACATTGTCTCTCTCATCGCAAAGACGAGGAACAATAGGGTATATTGCTCTGAATTGGTTTACAAAAATCTTGGAGGCATTTCATATAAAGTGATGTTTATAGTTTTGGAATGTTGGTGCTAGAAATGGTAGGAAGGAGAAAGAATTTGAATGCATTTGCCAACCACACTAGCCAAATATATTTTCCATCTTGGATTTATGACCGGTTAGATCAAGGAGAGGACATGGAGTTGGGAGATATTTCGATGATGAAAAGTAATGATAAGGAAGATGATAATATGACCTTTTGGTGTATACAATTATTGCCTTCGATCGTCCTTCGATGAATAAAGTGTTGAAAATGCTTGAATCTAACGTTGAACTCTTTGAGATGCCTCCAAAGCCATTTCATCAAGTTCCTCTTGAAACATCAAGCGAGGTTGATAATTGTGAGAACTCTAATGATGAGGAAAGTAGGTCATTGGATGTTGTTACTATAACCGTTTTAATGTCGTTTAATATTGGAAACATTTCCTTTCATTATCTTACATTTGTAGCATCGTATATATTTTGCCTTTCATATATATTAGTATCTCGATATGTGTATTGTATTTGTACATAAATATGTATTTGAAAAATAAAAGTTGTTTTGGTTTTTAAATAAATAATACTGAAGTGATACTTTGTAGGATTGTTGAGCTCCTTCACAACGTAAGTGTCTTATGAATTGATGCAAAAGGAGGCTTGAAATAGATAGGAGATAAGGGAAAAGTAAACAGAGAGGAGAGAAAATATGTTACGGTGATTAGTTAAAGCACTTAGTCTTCTTCACATAGTTGAAATAGATAGGCGATTCGGTGGGTTTTTGGAAATATCGGTCCAGCACTCGAGCTCGAGAAGCGAAATGACCAAAAAGGGTTTTTATACTTTTTGGCCACCGTGGGTGGGGAGCCGTCATGGGTGACCGTGCCATCATGGCAGAGCTCGATGGCTCCTTGGCTGGACCTAGGGGCTATTTCAAAGAAAAGGGAAAGAAGAGAGGATTTTTTTTTAAGGCAGAGAGGAAATGATTTTTTTTTTCTAAAATTTTTAGTTTTTATAGGCCTCCAAAATGACGCCGTTTTGGGAGTGACCTCAGAAGCCCAAAATGTCACTCCCAAAATGACATCGTTTCAAGGCCGACCTGAAGTCCGACCTGACCCGATCCTAAGATCCGCTTTTTTTGAGGGGGTCTATTTGCGCGTTTGGTCATTCCGCTTTTATGGCCTTTTTCAGTGTAGTCCTATTTCTTTTTAATTTATACCGTTTAATTTTAAGTTCTTATATTTTGGTTCTTCTGAGAAGCGGTGCGCATAAGGATAGGGGGTATTTTCCCATTTGGTCCCTCCTCTTTTTCGCGTGTTACAATATATCCTTTATTTTATTTTTATCCTGATTTGCCCCCTAAAATTCTACTTAAGTTTCGACTTAGTCCTTATATTTATGCACTTATTTTATCATAATTTAGACTCTTAATTTCATTTCAATGTCGATTTAATCCTTATTTATTTAATTTCGACCCTGTCTAGATTTTTTTAATATTTTTTATGTATTATTTATTTTATTTATTTATTTACTTATTATTTCCTTTACTTTTTAAATATTTAAAATTGATTTGTTTTCGTATTTCCTTTTTATTGTGTGTTTTTAATTTTTTTTATCTTTTATCTTTTGCCTTTATTATCGTTATTATTTCATTATTTAATTATTTACTTATTTATGTATTACCCTTTTTATACTTTCAAAATTAGATTATTTACGTTTTTACTTGCACATTTATTGTTCTTGTTATTGTTGTTAATATTATTATACTTTCATATTTTATCATGCGCATTATTATCATGCCATTATTACTACAAATTGATGTTGCATTGTCATTTACTAGCACGACATTTTTATTTTCCGTAAACCATCATTCTATTTTTTATATACTTCCATTTGATTTTATTATGGCTACAATTATGTCATGAACCGTGTTCAAATACACTTACTTGTTTCTATACTATGGCCAAATAAGCTAAATATACATTGCTTTAAGTATTATATTCGTTCTTGCACGAGGCACAAAAAAGGAAAATATTTCAAATCAAGGTTATGTTCATTATTTTGGAATTACAAAAGTCGTATTCTTAACTTACGGAATATGACTTCCTTCTAAAACCGAGATAGTCAAATATTTACTTTAATTATAAATAAAAAAACGAGATTTAAGTGATGATCAAATGGCGTTCATTCTTGTTCTCGAGGATCTAAAGCATTGTGTCCTAACTTACGGGACATGATCCTTTCTTCTCGATTAACTTGAAATAAACCCTTTTTATGAAAGTTAATTTAGTTAAGTAATGTCTTAATAAGGGATCGTATTTTAAATTCTCTTCAAATTTTTAATTTTCTACACTAAAGACATCAATTAATCAACTAGGTACCAATTTTGGCCGTCACGAGGGTGCTAATCCTTCCCAGTGCGTAATCGCCTCCCGAACCCATTTCATGAATTTTGTAGACCAAAAATCGTTGTTTTAGTAAATTAAACTTTTTATTAAAACGATCAAATTAAGAGGTGATCCGATCACACCTCATAAAAAGAATTGGTGGCGACTCCATTTTAGTTCCTTATAAAATAAAAAAAGGTCGATCAAAAAGGTTTCGACAACTTGGCAACTCCACTGGGGACAAAATAAGAGAGTCAAGCCGCGAGTTGATTACTGTTGGTATTTTTGCCGAAAATTGATAATTTGGTTTAAATTTATGATCCCTTCATTGCATTTCATCCTTTATTTTTGTGGTAAATCAAGTCTTCATCATTTTGTTACATAATGATATGTTTGCTTTATTGGTTTGAGTCTCTTGGTATATTTATGTATATCGCATTGCATAATTGTTCAATTTTGCCCTTCTTAAGTGGGAGTGAGAAGCTATTCCTTCGTGAGGTTTTCACCTCCGTATAGGATAGTGGATCGCTTTTGGGATACATCTGTACCTATGACTTCGTGAGGTCTTCATCTCCGTATAGCCATAGGGAAATGTATTCCCCTGAACTGAACTTGGTCCGTATGAGCCTATAATGAGTGAGGATCGATGAATCTGTTGATTCAGATACCTTTACTTTAGAACCGAACCACATATAATAAGCCCTAAGAACTTACCCTAGATAGAGCCATACCGAATCTCTAGTGGTTTCCTGAATAGGTGCTCTATGTATTATTTCTGGCTTGCTTTAAATTCTAGCTTTGTATGAAATGTACTGACTTGTTTCGTTTTGCTTTGGTTGTGATTGCATTGCATTTTCATCATAGAAAAGTGTGTTGATTCACGTTTAGTTGCTAAATAGAGAGCTTGTCATGGAAAAGGGATTTCTTGATAAAGTAGAAGACAATGCGGCCGTCCGTATTTGGTCCGAGAAGACACAACAAGAGAAGGGTGATAGCCCGATGAAGGGATATATGTCGAATTGTGGGATTTCAATCACATCAGTGTGACTCGAATAATCTCAATAGTTGAAAGAGGTATAGGACCAATGAGATGACAAAACCAAAGAATTATTCTACTTTAACTATGGTGATTTGCCTTATTAAAATACAACTAAAATATTTTGTTTGGCTACTAAGAAAGTAAAATATTTGAGAGAAAGAATCAATAATTTTTATTGATCATACATAAGAATTTGAGATTGAGACTAATAATTTATAGAACTTGAGCTTCATAGTGACTATTGTTATCACTAAACAACCACTAGTAACTACAATCTAACTAACTAATCGATCAACTAACTTAACAGTTAAGCTAACAAACTACCTAATAATTGATAGTCTAACAAAGAAGATTTAATACTTGTATTGTCTTGGTCCTCCTCAATGTAGTTGAGATTATTAAGATGGTAATTATATTTGTAAAAGTATGTGTCCAAAATTATCATTCTACAATTCGCAAAACTTTTCATTGTCTTTGAAGATGTAGTTGAGAATTTTGCTTGAAGACAAGCAAACATGTAAGTGTGGGGATATTTGATAAGTGCTAAAAGTAACATATTTTATCTCATTCACATATTTTCATTTTTCAAGAATCATTTGTAAAATGTTCAACGAATTATGCTTTCTTCGATGTTTTTCTTTTCTAAGAAAAAGAAAACGACATCTATAGTATGATATTAATTTGAGTTATATTTACTTAAATTCATTAGTCCCAAAAATGAAAATCAAATTTTGAGGAAGTAAAATTTCACACTATTTTTAATTTAATTTTTTATATTTAAAGTCGAATTATCATAAAATATCAACTAGTAGTCAAATTTATCACAAAATAATACTCTCTCATGTTGACCAATTATAATGGTCATTGAATTATTTGTAAGTTTTCATTTAAGCTATTGAACTATTTGATAATTCTAAGTTACTAGGTTGTTAAGTTTTTTTTTTTCTAAAGTTTGACTAACGAGCTCCAAGTGACGATTCGATGATTGACATGGTAGATTAGTACCCATTAACGAGTAGAAGAACATACCTTAATCCAAGTCGATTTGATGATTCTTGTCGAGATTGGGAAGAAAACCTTTTAAATTTTATTAGCAGATTTGTGACGTTCAAAGTTGTTTCATAAAAAAAAACATTGAACTGTAGAAGAAAAAGGGAATAAGAGCTTTTGATCAGTGCAATCTATGCAAACAAAAAAGGGCCATGCAACAACGATTTTAACAGTCTAGTGATTTAAATAAAAACTTTCTAATAATTTAGTAACCATTTTATAACTTTTTGAATTTTAGTGACCAAAACGTAAACTTACTAATAATATATGTATAGGTTTTTGAGTCCCATCATATACGATAATTTTAGTCCAACTAGTTGGCTTTAGTCTAGACGGTATCAATTACTTAGACAATTTATTTGTAATACTTGTGATTATTTGGACATGTTATATTTATATTTTATAGTTAAGTTTAAATAAAAATAATTTATTAAATATTAAATAGTAATTCGGATATTACTAAATATTTCTATACTTTTTTATTTTATGATTTTGTCTTGTGGAAATTCAATAACAATATGTAAAAATAATTTTCGATTAATTCAATAACAATATATGGAGAGAAGGAAAACTCGACGAAGAAATCAAGAATATGATGCAATACTTACAAAAAAAATTTTGATTCAGTCAATGACTAAAAACAAAGTATCCACTAATTATTTTATAATTAGGTCTGAATATATATATATATATATATATATGGGTAAATTACAAAAATAATCATTTTTGTTTACCTCAGATTATATTTTAGTCACTTACATTATCGTTTTGTTACGAAGTGGTTACTCACTGTTAAGCCCCATTAATTTCCTAACAGCGATTCTACGTGGCAGTCAAAATAGATTTTAAATGCCAACTTGGATGCCTTACGTGGCAGTCCAAATTAAAATTATTTAATTCAAAACCTATTTTCATCCCAGTAACTATACATCTAAGTTTGCATTTAAAACCGATTTGAATTGCCATGTAAGACTGCTGTTAAGGAGATAACATAGTTTAATGGTAGAGTGACCACTTCGTAATAACACGAGAATGTAAGTGATCACTAAAACATAACATTTCAAACATAAGTGACTAAAATATAATTTGAGGTCCTATATTTTATGAGATGGTTTTGAACTTTATTATTATATTTTTTAGAACTTTCTTTTTGTTGGGGCTTTTAAATGATGATGTTAGCCGCACATCAAAACTGGTTCAATTGGTGTAAACTTCCTTGAAAGTTCTATTAAAATAGTTTTTAATTAATTAAATGTGTCTGTTTCTAACATATTAAATTAATCAGTTCCTTCATTTGTCTTTAATCTTAATCAATTTCTAGTTCTTATATATTTGTTTTACCAAGACGGATATATTATTTCACACAAGACAACAAATTTATGGAAAAACAATCGTTTAATTCATTGGTACTTCAAAATTATTTTTATTTATTTTATACCAAAATGTAATATCTGATAAGAAATTCCAAGAAATATAGACCACCACATCATATAAACATTTTAAAAAATATATATTTTTAATTATTTAATTTTCTTTTTTTACATTATTTCGCTCTCTTTTTTGTTCTTTTGTTTTCCTTTTTAATGTATGGTAATCCCAACGATGTTCGGAATTTGTCCTCTTAAAATCGAGACGCTGGTGATTATTCCAATTTTTGAACTTCATGGTCAGCTTGCTCGACCTTATGGGATTGTAAAAGTTCTTTCATCAATCAAAACCAACACTTATAGAACTGGATCGGTTAGTCGGACTGGGAACCAATCAAGATACGAGTCTAGGTTAGGGGTTGAACCGATCCACAAACCAATATAGATCAATGTAATCGAGCTAAAAAGCGGTTGAACAGATTTTCTCTATTTTCTAAATATTTTTTTTATTTTTAATATTTTATTTGATTGAACTAGACGAATCAATCAAACCTAGAATTAGTGGCCTGACCAGTTCAACAATCAGTTTAGTTTTGAAAACCTTGACCAAAATCATGAAACCCAGAATGCTCACAGAAGAAGGTTAAGATGAGAGGAATGAAAAAAATTATTGTAAAAAGAAAGAATGTATCTATCTATATAAAGAGAATAATACTTTTTATCTTCTTTTTTTCGCACGACAATTTTTAATTGAGTATTTCTCTTTTAAAAGACTTAACAATTTGACTAACTGTTGTACTAATAAAATAAAGATAATAACTTGGAAAAAAGTAGGTTAAGCAACATTTGTGATAAAAAATTTAGATATCAAAATAAGAAAAAAAAGCATAGTTTAAGTACCAATTTATGCGCTAAGTGGTTTTTAAAATAGACTTAACTATTTAACTAATAGAGGCATCAATTTGAGAAAAAAATAGTTTAGTTATCACTTATAACAAAAAAAATATTAGGTACCAAATGTAAAACTTGTGTAGTTTATATACCAATTTGTGGGTTAAAGTAAAACAAATTAATATAATCATGGTCTGAAATTAAAAATAAATCTTAGCATGTAGAGTTACGCTGTAGTTTCATAGTGAAATACGAAGGTTTTTATAAGTCCAAGAATCCCAAAGCTTCTAAAAATATATAAATGATTGATTAACTTTGCATTTAATCTTTGTACACCAAATTGGGTAATTGGGTTGAAGATGCAGTGGGTTATGATTCTCATCATTGTTATCATAGTCGTTATTGAGTTTGGGTCATTAATCGCATTTGAACGTGCAATTAAGACAAGTGATGAGCAGAAGGAAGATGGTGTCGAAGAAGAGGAACCTGGAGACGCCATTCAAGGTCTTAGCGAAGCAGTTGAAGTTTTGGAAGAAGCCGCCAAAGATATTGCTGAAGACAGTGATGATTTTGATGGTGACCAAATAGATGTTGGCGTGGAGATCTGTTGTAGTATATTTTGTTCATGATATTTGGCTATTTATGTATTATGTGTAGATGAAGATGAAGATGTTTGTTTCATATAGAAGTTGGTTTGTTGTCAGGAGGCACCTTTAAAGTTTTTCAATCAAATGGTAAATTTATATATTAGGTCCTTAAATATTTTAGGTCATGATCACATTTTAGTTTGGTGCCGTCGAATGACCAGGCGACACCCATAATTTTTTTTTAAAAAAAACCTAATGTGACCGATGGCTGGGAAGAGAGGTGCCGCCGATTGGTTAGGCGGCACCGATATTTTACTATAACTCCTACCTAGATTTGTAAATATTACTATCTCTATCCCATTTCAATATTTATTTAATTATTTTATATTAGGGTAAATTACACCAACAGTCACTCAACTTTGATGCAACTAACAAAGCAATCACTCTGATTTCAATTTAGTCACTGAACTTTTAAAAAATAACAAATCAGTCTTACTAATCATTTTCCATTATAGACGTAACAGAAAAGTGACTTGAAATTTAACCGGCCACCATGTTATTTTGAACCCAAAATATATATAATGGTAAATTACACCAATAATCACTCAACTTTGATCGCAATGAGAAAATAGTCACTCAACTTTCAAAAAATAACAATTCAGTCCTACTAACTTTCAAAAACCAGACGTTTAAAAAGAAGAACAAATAAAACCCTTGAATGAATTCTTCTTGTCCAGGAAGAAAGCTAAGAACCATGGCTTCCTCATTTTCATTACCCCAAAATACCCTTTTCGATATCCTTTCTAGTTTACCCCTTAGGTCAATGACCTGATTCAAATCCCTTTCCAAGGATTGGGCTTACCTCACCTCGACCACAACTTTCGTTGCCAACCATCTCTGCTACTCTTCTTTTGATCCATCTCTCATCCTCCTTTGCTAAAATATCTAGTACAATTTCGACTTTGGAACCTTTCTAATCATTAACCCAAACTAGAATTTAATTTGTCGACATTTGATTGCCCTTTTGGAGTAACCGCTTCCTTTGTTCTCGAAATCATGGGTTCAATCAATTGTTTGGTTTGTCTAGATGTTCCTCTTGTTTTACTTCTGATTTTGTTTTATGCAACTTGATAATGTTGGCAATGGAGTTAGTGTTGTTTAACTTAATTGGTGACCATTTTGTTTATATCATCATATCCCATGAAGATCTTGACAAATCCAAGTCATTTTGGTTCTTGAATCACTTGAATGTTTCTTTGGAGGATTTTCTCCTCGCCAGTTTGGTTGTAGGTATTGATAGTTTGACCCAAAATTGTCTTTAATCCCATTTCAATCTGGTCACTTCAGTTAGTTTACTGGCTGCATCACCTACCCCATTAGGTTTGTAGTTGAAAATGTTAATGAGTGACTGATTTGTAACTTTTCGATAATGATGTTAATAGGTGACAGATTTGTCACTTTTCAATAACATTAGTGACTAATTTGTTAATTTTTGAAAGTTGAGTGACTGAATTGAAACTTTACCTTGTTCAATGTGGCAAGTTAACTAGCCATGTCAGTTAGTTAACTGGCCACATCATCTGTCCTGTTAGGCCAGTAAAAAAATGTTAATGGGTGACTGATTTGTCACTTTTCGATAACGTTAGTGACTGATTTGTTATTTTTTGAAAGTTGAGTGATTGAATTGAAATCAAAATGACTATTTTATTAGCTACATTAAAATTGAGTGACTGTTAATATAATTTACAATTTATATTATTTGGATAAAAAACCCATACACCAAGCCACATTACTTAATAGGTTGGTCAAGATCTTATCCTTAAATGCGTCTACTTTGACGTTTGTTTGTTTCTTTTTTTTATCGAAGAAATGCAGATTCAAGAGTATGTGTTGAAGCAATGGTCAGCATGCAGCAACCAAGACTGTCGAGGGCACTACATGCAGAAGCTGCTAGTTCATCAAGCCAGCAAGCTGTTTTTTACTTATTTTGTATTTTTAAGTTAATGTAATGTAACTTAGTTTCAACTATGTTAGGTTTATGTTTGATGTAAAACTGATGGTGATTGAGCTGATTAATCAGCTTTGTTGATTTGTACAAGTTAATTAGCTCAAGTTACTAAGCTTGTTAGTGGTAGTAGGTTGTGTTTAGGTCAACCTACTGTTTTGTCAAGTTGTAATCTTGTTTATGTATTGGCTTTATGCCATTTTCAGTTTTTTGAATGAATTCAACAAGTTTTCATCCATATGCTCTCTATTTTAGCTTTGCTTCAAAATCTGTTTTATTTTTCTGCTTTGTTTCTTCTGCAAGTCACGATTCTTGCTCGACAAGCTTCTTGTTGAACTTGCTGTTTGTTGCTCTCGGCTCCAACAATTGGTATCTAGAGCCATATTCTTAGAGGACCTGTTGTAGTTCAGTATCAAAACCATGGCATCATCAGGTTTTTCACTAGCTTCACCACCTGTCTTCAATGGAGAGGGCTTCAACATTTGGGCAGTTAAGATGAGGACTTACCTGCAGGCATTCGACCTATGGGAAGTTGTTAACTCAGATGCTGAGCTAGCTCCTCTTCGAGCTAATCCAACAGTTGCTCAAATAAGGCAACACACTGATGAAAGAACAAAAAGGCACAAGGCATGTCATGCATACAGAATTGTGTGACAGATGTGATCTTCATGAGGATCATGGCCTGTGAAACACCAAAGGAGGCTTGGGACAAGCTAAAAGAAGAATTTCAGGGGACTGAGAGAACAAGGCAACAACAGCTGCTCAATTTGGGAAGGGATTTTGAAAATCTCAAAATGAAATAGGAAGAAATAGTCAAGCAGTATTCAGATCGAATTATGGCTGTTGTAAACAGTATAAGGCTCTTTGGAGAGTAATTCAGTGAAGCTAGAATAGTTGAGAAGGTCATGTCCACTCTACCAGAGAGGTATGAAGCTAAAATTTCATCCCTCGAAGACTCAAGGGACTTGACAACTATCTCCTTAACTGAGCTAATCAATGCCTTGTATGCACAAGAGCAAAGAAGAGCCAGTAGACAAGAGGAGCACCAGGAAGGGGCTTTTCAAGCCAAAGTAAAAGAAGCCTCGAGCATCAATGCTCACAAAGGCAAAAAGTTTTGGAAAAACAGGCCTAAGCCTGATGCTGCTAGGAGCAGTGACCAACTCTGCAGACATTGTAAAAGAGCTGGTCATCCAGAAGATAGATGCTGGTTTAGACCAGATGCAGTATGCCAACACTGCAAGAAAAAGGGCCATGTTGAGAAGGTTTGCAAGAACAGAAGCAAACCAAGGCAGATTTAATTTCAGCAACAAAAGGTAGAAGCTAGAGTGGCTGAAGAGAGCAGTGATCAAGAAGAACAGGTTTTTGCTATGTCATGTGCAGCAAATCAGAAGAAGGGTTCAAAGGGCTAGCTACTAGACAGTGGTTGCACAAACCACATGTCACCAGATGAAACTATTTTCAAAACCTTGGACAAAACCTACAAAACCAAGGTGAAAATTGGAAATGGTCAGTTCATAAATGCTGAAGGAAGAGGAGATGTGCTGATCTATACTCCAACAGGTGCCAAAATCATTTCAAATATACTCTTGGTACCTGAAATAGATAGGAACCTTCTCAGTATAACTCAACTACTTGAGAAAGGTTACTCAGTTGTGTTCAAGGAGAAAGAATGCCAAAGTTTTGATCTAAGTGGATCAAACCTCATAACAGTCACCATGACTGACAAATGTTTTGAAGTAGACTGGCCAAATGACTTGCATTCAGCCTGCATAGACTCCACTGATGACTCTAGACTCTGGCACCAGAGGCTTGGACATGCAAATTACAAATCCATAGCTCGAATGGCCAATAAAGGACTTGCTGAAAACTTCATCGATTCAGTAAAGAATGATGAGCTTTGTGAAATATGTCAACAAGGAAAATTGGCAAGATTGCCATTTCCTACAAGCACAACATGGAGAGCATCAGAGAAGCTGCAGCTCGTGCACACTGATGTGTGTGGACCAATGAAGATCGAGTCTCTCAAAGGAAGCAGGTACTTTATTCTCTTTATTGATGACTTTACAAGATACTGCTGGATTTATTTTCTAAAGCAGAAATCAGAAGTTGCATCTGTGTTCTTGAAGTATAAAGTCATTGTTGAAACCGAGTGCAGTTGTAAACTTAGAGCACTGAGGTCCGATAATGGAACTGAGTATACCTCAGCTCAGTTCCAAGCCTACTGTGAAGAAGTAAGCATCAAACACCAGCTGACTAATGTGTATACACCCCAACAGAATGGGGTCAGTGAAAGGAAGAACAGAAGCTTGATGAATATGGCAAGATGCCTTCTATTTGAGAAAAATCTGCCCAAAACTCGTGGTCAAGCGATTATCTGATGGTTTACCTTCAAAACAGGCTTCCAATCAAGGCTCTAGCTTAGAAGACTCCATTTGAAGTCTGGTTTGGGTTCAAGCCATCTCTGGCTCATCTCAGAACTTTTGGTTGTCTGTGCTACCCTCAAGTTCTAGCTGAGAAGAGAAGCAAGCTAGATAAAAGGGCTCAAGCAGGGATTCTAATTGGCTACAGCATGGTTAAAAAGGGCTATAGAATTCTAGAACCTGGTACAAACAAAATTCTGGTGAGCAGAGATGTTGTGTTTAATGAAAAAGGATGCTGAAATTGGGAGAAGGCTGAATCAGAGGCAGTGGCTGAAGACCTAGCATTGGACCAAGCTGAAAATGATGAAAACACATTTGAAATGGATGTAGATGATGTTCCAATCAGAGGTACTCGATCACTGGCTGATGTCTATGAAAGAGCACAAGTGGCTACTGTTGAACCAAGTTGCTTTGAAGAAGCAGAAAGCCAGGAGGGCTGGAAGCAAGCAATGATTGAAGAAATCAAAATGATTGAAAAGAATCAGACCTGGAGTCTGGTTGAAAGACCAACAAACAGGAAGATTATTGGTGTAAAGTGGGTCTATCGAGTCAAAAACAATGCTGATGGTAGCCTAAACAAGTTAAAGGCTAGATTGGTTGTGAAAGGCTTTAGTCAGAGGTATGGATCAGACTATCTAGAGACCTGTGCACCAGTGGCCAGGCTCGATACCATCAGACTACTAGTTGCCTTAGCAGCACAAAGGCAGTGGATGATACATCAACTTGATGTAAAATCAGCATTTCTAAATGGATACCTTGAAGAGGAGATTTATGTGGAGCAACCTCAAGGTTTCAAGGTGTCTGGCAAGGAAGAAATGGTGTACAAGCTCAACAAAGCCTTGTATGGCTTGAAACAGGCTCTAAGGGCCTGGTATAGCAAAATAGATGGCTATCTGACAAGTCAAGGATTTGAAAGAAGTCTCAGCGAGCCAACTTTGTATGTTAAATCAACTAGTGCTGAAACTCAGCTCATTGTCTCAATATATGTCGATGACTTACTGGTGATAGGAGAAGATCGAGAGATGCTAAGCAACTTTAAAGCCAAAATGCAACAGCACTTTGAGATGTCAGACTTGGGATGATGTCTTACTTCTTCGGCATGAAAGTAACTCAAGCTGAAACTGGAATTTGGCTAAGTCAAAAGACCTTTGCTATGAAGGTTCTCAACAAATTCTCAATGGGGAATTGCAAAGCAACCAGCACACCGGTTGCTATTGGAGAAAAGCTATCGAGCCAAGATAAGCATGAAAAGGTTTGTGAAACAACCTATCGAAGTCTAGTTGGATGTTTGTTGTATTTGACTGCTACTAGACCTGACATAATGTATGCTGTGAGCCTACTCTCGAGGTTTATGCATTGTTCAAATGAAAGTCACTTTAGAGCTGCAAAAAAGGTTCTAAGATACATCAGAGGAACCTTGTCCTATGGAATGCAGTTTACCAAGGCTGAGAACTTGAAGTTGGTTGGCTACTGTGATAGTGATTGGGCAGGTTCTTTAGATGATATGAAGAGCACTACGGGTTATGCATTCAACATAGGCTCTGCTAAGATTTGCTGGAGTTCAAAGAAGTAGGGAGTAGTGGCTTAGTCGACTGCAGAGGCAGAATATGTGGCTGTTACTGCAGCAGTCAATCAAGCCATATGGCTTAGAAAAATTTTGAAAGACATTAACCATGAGCAAAATGAAGCAACTGAGATAATGTGTGATAACCAATCTGCAGTTGCTATTGCAAAGAATCCTGTTTTTCATGGAAGGACCAAGCACTTCAATATCAAGCTCCATGCAGTTCGAGAAATGGAGCAAGCTCAGGTTATTAAACTGGTTCATTGCAGTTCTGAAGAGCAAATTGCTGATATCTTGACAAAGGCACTCAGTGTTTCAAAGTTTCAACATTTGAGAGCTAAGATGGGAGTTTGCAACATGCTAACCAAGGAGGAGTGTTGAAACAATGGTCAGCATGCAGCAACCAAGACTGTCGAGGGCACTACATGTAGAAGCTACTAGTTCATCAAGCCAGCAAGCTGTTTTTTTACTTATTTTGTATTTTTTAAGTTAATGTAATGTAACTTAGTTGTATTTCAACTATGTTAGGTTTATGTTTGATGTAAAACTGATGGTGATTGAGCTGATTAATTAGCTTTGTTGATTTGTACAAGTTAATTAGCTCAAGTTACTAAGCTTGTTAGTGGCGAGGTTGTGTTTAGGTCAACCTCTTGTTTTGTCAAGTTGTAAGCTTGTTTATGTATTGGCTTTATGCCATTTTCAGTTTTTGAATGAATTCAACAAGTTTTCATCCATTTGCTCTCTATTTTAGCTTTGCTTCAAAATCATTTTGTTTTTCGCTTTGTTTCTTACGCAAGTCACGATTCTTGCTCGACAAGCTTCTTGTTGAACTTGCTGTTTGTTGCTCTCGGCTCCAACAGTATGGCTCAGTCAACAGCATATAATATGTGTGTATATATATCCATCCTCTAATATTTTAGAATTAGAAAATAATGTGTTCTTTTTTGGGATCTTTTTCATCGTCATTATTCTTTCGTCTATTTCCGGAGGCTTTTAAGACCATTGTTAACTATACTAGAAAAAGAATCCACCTTGAGAACTTAGTGGAAATTTCCTTTTCTATTAAAATGATTTTTGAAAACTTGGTGTAAAATTCCTTTTTCTATTAAAATGATTTTTGAACTAATTAAATTGTATATTATTTAAGGAAAATTATAAGGAATTTTTTTAAAGAAAAATTAATCACTTTATTTAATTAACGAGACCATACAATTCGGAGGGAAAAAATAACAAACACCCATTGTATGCGCTTCAATACAACAAAAGCTTTAGCTTTAACATTAATAAAATATTATGACACGTTGATAATTAGCTCTGTCACAACTCAAGCACAACATATCAAGAGTGATTGTAAACACTTAATACAATAACGAAATTAGCCCTGAATGGTCCAAATCGACGGGCATAAATTGGCAAAAGAATTGAGCATCCACCATACTAGAGAGGACGGCGACAAAACTAACCCTAAATCCACTTGCAAAAGCAAGACTAAAAAGCGTACTATAAGAGTAGACAAAAGCTTTTAAAAGTGAAAACTTATTAAACGATGGAAAAACAAAAAAAAAATATAAAACTTAAGACAACACGAGTCCAAAACGACTCATGAAATCATTTATTATTATGAAATACTTTCAAAACAGAAACAGATCAAAAAGTCAACTAAGAGCTACCCACCTTTAAAAGAAACTATCGGCGGTCAGTGGTGTTTCAACGATGATATGCACCGTCATCTGTCCATCACAACTTATGAAGACAACAAAGATATCCACAAAATATATCTGCAAACTGAAAAGAGAGAAGACACATGGAGTGAATGAGAAGAAAAAAGAAAAAAAAAAGAAAAAAGAGCGTTGATGGGCAGGAGAAAAAGGTGGACAGTGCCGCTAAGTAAAATCAAAAAGATAAATGTAGATAAAATATAAGGAAAATTATTTCCTAATAGTTTGTAAGTTTGTTTTCCTAATTTATAGATAATTTTAGCACAAATATTTTAGGGGAAGTTTTTTTTTTTAAAGTGAGAAATATGTGGTGTATATTGTGTAGGTAAGTTCTTTATTAACTCCTCTTACATAGAAAGATAAATGCAATCTAACACATTTGAACTCACATCTTTCTACAATAACAACAATGTCGATGTCAATTAAGTTAGGACTCGAGACAAAATTAATTAAACTTGAATGGTCTAATAAATTACATGTTGAATATATGTTGATTTCTAATTGATGATTGTTTGATTAGAAATTAAAATAAATTTATATAATTTCCATATTAAGATTAGGGATAAATTTTAAAATTATATCGAACTTTGATTTAATGTGCGATTTGATATGTAAATTTGGATTTGGTGTAATTATACACATGAAACTTTAATCGTGATTCAAATGTATATATAAAACTTTAATTTTGATTCAACCATCCATATTTAAAGAAAAAATATTAATTTATTTTTATATCGAATAATAAAATTATGTGTATGCAATATGTAAAAATAAAATCATTCTATGCCAGAATTGAATTGAATTAAAATTTTATATATAAAATTACACAAAATCAAAATTTACGTATAAACTAAAATTTATGAATATTTTTGAAAATTATCTCTTTAAGATTATACGCCCAAATTAACTTAGTTCTAAAAAATATCATTTCATTTAAAATTTATGTATTGACTAGAAGATTAAAACCATAAAATTTAACCATTTTAACTGTTGAGTAAATTTAATTATATTTCCGGATTCAATTTCATAGTTTTGATAGCCACATCTTAACGATTTCAATGTATGAATGGATTTTAAATAATGAATTTCTAGCTCTTATTTATTTATTGATTTCATTTGCTAAGACAAATATATAATTAAGACAAACGAAAATTACAAAACAAAGCTAAAACACAAAACAAGTACAAGAAACAAATTAAAATAATCATTGAAAGAAAACAAATAATCGAGCATATACCTGCTGATTCCATTAGTTCACAGTGAAATATGAAAGCTTTCGATATTTTTCCCAATATTTAAAGGCTTCTAAAAACTTATTATACACATAAATGATTCATTGAATTTTTCATTGAATCTTTGTATACCGAGCAACATCGGGAATTAAAGATGGATGGGACTAGGGTTGTCATCTTGAGTATGGGGTTCTTTATAGGCTTAACTATGTTGGGGTTTGTAATTGCGGCTGCATATGCAAGTATGAAAGATGATGCCGAGCACAAGGAAGATGGTGTTAAAAAGGAACCTAAAAATGGCAGCGATGCAGATGAAGTTTTGGAAGCAACCAAAGTTATTGTTGAAGCCAACAACAATATAGCTGAAACCATTGGTGATATTGATGTTGATGAAACTGTGCAGGTCTGTTGTATCTTTTGTTCATGATAATATTTTGCTTATGCAAGTATTATGTAGATGAAGATGGTGGTGAATGTACAAATGAATTGGGGTGGTTTGCTATTAAATGATCAAGGATGGTGTTAGAACCAGCAGGTCTCAAGAAGTAATTGATCAAGTTATGGTTGGGCGAACAGTAGTGATGTTTAGCCTATATACAATTAAGGGGTTAGATATGATTGCGATTATAGAAAAATGGAGTGATAGTTATATGTGGGTGATGTTTCTCCTATTCTCGATGGTTTTGTCTTTAGATTGGTGATGAAATCTGATACGTTTTGTTCTTGGCTGTTGATTTTATCATCATAGTTGTATGAAATTTTGTTTGGTATTTGGAATCAAGGTTTTCATCACGTTAAGTTTACGGTAAAATTAAAATGTATTTTTCCTTTGAATGAGAATTGAACCACCAATGACGTGATTAAAAGAGAAAGTGAGCTACCGGCCACTACATTATACTCGTAGTTAATTTGCAATATTTTCATTGCAAAACTTTAAAATGTGTTCATATATTATGTCCACAAGGATAATTCATAGTGAAATACGAAGCTTTTGATATTCACCAGAATCCCAAAGCATCTAAAAACATATAAATAATTCATTGAACATTCATTTGATCTTTGTACACCCTGCATGCAAGTGGGAAAATAATGAAGATGCAGTGGTATATGGTTTTCATCGTTGTTATCATAGTCGTTATTGTGTTTGGATCAGTATTGCATTTGACCATGCAAATAAGATCAGGTGATGAGCAGGATGAAGATGGTGTCCAAGAGGGACTAGATTACCTATTTGTTAAGTTAATTCACTTTATTATATAAGGTAAAGGCATTTGGAGTTGAGACTGCAATCTGATCCATTAGGTATAAACTTCCTTGCATGTTCTATTTAAATGAGGTTTGACTTAATTAAATGTTTTTCTAACCTTGTTGGGCATATAAAATTAAATTAAAATAAATTAATCATTTATTTTTATTTAATTCTAATGAATTCGTAGTTATTGTTTATTTATGGTTTGGTTAAAATATGTTGTTAGTCCCTCTATGTAAATAAGATTTGAAATTTCCGTTCAAAGATGAGAGCAATGATGTGGGTAAGGGCAATGTATAATGAAATCATTTTAACTGAAAGTTCTTGGTGGTTCTGCCCTTTAAAATGCAGGTCTCATAACAAAACTTATAAGGGCTTGGAGACGAGCTGGCGATTTCCTCCAAGGGGTTGGCTGAAATTTAATGTATGTGGGGTAGTGTTCGAGGACAAAGCTGGAGGTGGAGGGGTACTGAGAGATGAAGGAGTGGCGCGAGCATTTTTCTCAAGTCCGAGCGAGGCGAAAGATGCTGAATTTGCAGAATTGAAGTCAATTGGAGTCGCGCTTGAGTTATATGAAGGTATGGGATGGGCAACATGTTGTCCATTATTGATTGAAGTTGGTTCCAATGTGGTGTTTAAATGGCTTTCAGAAACAGAGTCAAGACCGGGAAAATTATACTATTTTTTTGCTGAAATTGAGAGATCGTATCTGTCATTTGAGAAAGCAGAACATATGGGGAACAAAATGGAGGAAGCAGAACATATGGGGAACAAAATGACTTTTGCACTGGCAATAGCAGGGGTTAAGCATTTGGATACCTTTAAAGTGGTGAGAGTGTTGAAGAAAAAAGTGAGTATTGGTCTTTGTTTGATTAGTTGTTTTATTTCTGCTGCAATGTATTCAGTTAAGGGGATTTGTTAGATTTGCTTTTATTGGCCTTGGTAGAGTTTATTGTATGCTGTAAGTTTTTGAGACTGGGATGGCTTGGATTCTCCATAGCCTTTTTCTGTAATTGTTAATGATTGAGAAAAAAAAATTGAAATTTAATCCCTATATATAAAAGAGTTGATTTACTTTTTTAATTTAAAAATCTTAGTCTAATTATTAATATTGTCTGTATTTTCTGTTAAAATTTATCAACTTGGCATGTTGATTAGACTTCCCTCATATGATATTGCATATGATTGGCAAAAAAAAAAAAGAGACATGATGACGTATTTGGCATTCAACTTTACAAAACAAATCATTTTTCCTTCCATTTATTTATTTTACTTTTTTATCCCTTAAACTTATGTTTTTTTGGTCAAATCATCCAAAAGTGAATGGAAAAGTTAACTTTTTTAACTTTATTGATATAGGCGTACACGTGAATTGTCACATAGATAATATGCCAAGATTTAATTTATTTTAAAAATTTTAAAATTCAAAAAATATGAAATTATTTTAAAATTAAAAATTAAAATCATTAAAATTATTAAAAAATTATAAAAATCAAATTTTTTAATATTTTAAAAATTAATTAAATGTTGTCGTGTCATCCACTCGACAATTCACGTGCATGCCAAACGTTAACTTTTTTTTCATTTAGTTTGGGGTGATTTGACAAAAATGCAAGTTAAAGGGCTAAAAGGTGCGAGAAATTAAACGGAGGGCTAAAATAACTTTTATTTGTAATGTTGGAGGGCCAAAAAAAGATATGTTAAATTGACAAATTTTGACAGAAATTACAAATAACAATAATGATTGAACTAGAATATTTAAATTGAAAAAGTACGAGGAATTAAGTTTTAACTTTTAAATTATAAAGACTAAATCTCAAATTCTAATAAGTATAGGGACTAATAACAAATTTTAATATTTATTTATTTTATTTCTTTTGCTATGACAAATATATAAAAAACAAACGAAATATTACAAAACCAGCAAAAGCTAAAACACAAGGAAACAAACTTAGGTTCAAAACTACCAGAATATTCCATTCGTTCATAGTGAAACATGAAACTTGTAATATTTCTCACAATTCCAAAGCTTATAAATATATAAAAATGTTTAGTTGAGTTTGCATTTAATCTTTTTATACTCATCAACATGTTTGGGGTTATTGCTGTCGTCATTGGTATCATATTCTTTATTGTGCTTGGGTCTGTAATTGCATATGCAGATGGAACTAAGAAAGGTGATGAGCAAAAGGAAGATGGTGCCGAAAAGGAACCTGAAGATGCTACTAAAGTTAACGATATAGATGACGTTTTGGAAACCACCAAAGAAATTGCTGAAGCCACCATTGATCTTGCTGAAGCCATTGGTGATATTGATGGCGGTGAAACTGTAGAAGTTGGCGTGGAAGTCTGTTGTTTATTTTGTGCATGATACTTGCTTATGTATGTATTATGCAGATGATAATATGAAGTTCAAGGTATATATGAATGTTATAATAGTTTTAGCTCTTATATTCTCTACTTTCTTTTAGGTTGCTGCTGTAAAGATCCAAATAAACAAGCTTATTGAAATAAAAGCATACATCAACCACAAAGCAGAGATACAAAATTTGCAGGTGCCAAATTACAAATCTCAAAACCAAGAAAACACCTACATAAAGACAAACTGGCACACCTCTTATGTTTGCTTCAAATACACTCGAAATGCTGTTCAAATTGCTCAAGCTCCTTGGAGTTCAATGGACCAACATCTTCACCAAGAAGGATTGGTTGAGATCATTGAAAAACAATGAACTCTTAACTTTCAGTTTCATTACGTTTTTTTGACATTAAAGGCAAATTAGGCAGCCACCAAGCCATAAACATCCTCTCCGCCAACGTATCCACGAAAGCATTAGCCATCCAAGTAGTCTTGCCCCTTTGTCAGGCAGTCTCACACCTTGGAACTCTCTCGATGCCTCAGTCGATTCCTAATTAGCCTCTCTATTAGGTAGTTCTGTCCTCAAAACACTTGCTTCAGCTTCTGTCATCTCCTAACTCGAACCGTTTCTCTCTTTTTTGGTACATCTTGTTTGCAAGAGTTTTCTGCTTTTACTTGCCCACATTGTGACTTGCCTCGATTGAGATTTCCTTGATCCTCGTATTTGGGCTTTGACACACTCACATTGAACATTGGGTTAACCTTAAGTCTCGTTGTTAACTCTGGTTTGTGAGCCTTTTGGCTTATTCGCTTCAGAACTCTGAAAGGACTCCTATGTCATTACCAAGCCAACAAGTCAGAATGAAAAACATTACCAAAGTGTTTAAAATGTATGTTACTCGTTGCATTTACTTGTCTCAGCTACCCAGTTTGTATTGTCAATTTTGTCCCAAAACCTGATGCACAACCCACCTCTCTCTTAGGTAATAGCTCCACTGATAACTCAACAAGCTTTATATCAGTTTGTCGCCCCTCTAGCATTTTCAAGGGGGTCTTCGTATCACTCCTCCGATCAATCGAGTCAATATTATTTCCTTAATAAACATTCTCAGCTAGTTGGATTGCCGAAAATACCTTCGTTTTGCTCCTCATGTCTCGACTTACCGGCACTGTACATTGTTATTGTCGAGTATCCAGGTTGCATATACAGTCGGCAAAATGAACCAAAAGAGTATTAATTTTGTGAAGAAAATTTAAGCCAAGAATAAAGTTGTAAGCATCCAAGTGAATTACCTCAAAATCTTCCTTATCTTTACTTTGACCGATATGTAGTTCAACTTCTTTTGTTACTCCAATAGTTGGGACTTCTTTGAAATTAACATTTGGAACCTTTTTGAATTAATAGTTGGAGCCTTTTAAAAAAAATATTAATTTTCAGATCTGTATTTAAAAAGTAGAATAAAATTGAGTTAATGAGTCGGTTAACGATGCCCAAAATGGACACCTCATTAATTATGTTTTGTCACAAATCTCGTAATTAAAGATTTTGTAATAAAAGGAAACATCTTTAATATGAAATTTTTATTTTATTTTTGTTTTGAGTGAATCAGGTTTTGAAAAAAAATATGTATATATAACAAATAACATAAGTATTTAATATCTTCCTCCATCTCTCAAACCAATGAAATATAATAATTTTAAATTACTTTTTGATTCACTTAATTTTAAGAAGAATATTCTATGATTAAATATAATCGATGAAATTTCTCGAAAAAAAAATCAAGTTAATTCCCCATGTAACAACCATTAGCCAATATAAGAGGGAGAGATGCAAAAGCAGAATGATTGGGGATATCAATCTTCTCGTGGAAGATTAAAATTCGTAGGCAATATGAATCGGCGAGCACCGAGTGTCAATGTCGTCGAGGATTATTAAAATCATCAATTGGAATTACCGTGGGCTAAAGCATCCGGTGAAGATGCAAGATCCCCATGTAGCTTTCATTATTGAGACATGTTCTTTTTACCACTGTAAGTTTGGAACCTGCTCTAAAAATTGAAGTACATTGTTTGATATAAGTAAATACACCTTGGGCTGGAAAAAAATGCGTGGTATTGTGCTTGAGATGGTTTAAGGAATTGGTTACTTACGTTAAGTTTCATGCAAATTTTGTTGGACAAAACACGTTAGCAAATAATATAAATTGATTATAAATAAACATATATAAAATCAAATATGAATAGAATTATTTATAGTTAATTTATCAAATACGAAAATCAAATAAATCCACAATAAACAGTTGAAATAAAGGAGAATCGAGATTTTACGAAACGTTAAGACTCGTGAAACACAATTTCTTTAAGACAGATTCGACTACTCCTACAATACTTGGAGTAACGTTGGTCGAAAGTCTCTCAGGATACAACAACAGCAGTGATCAAAGTAGTAGCACCTCTACCACAATCAATCGAACAAACAAAACCTTTTTCTATCACCGGAATAATTAGAAAAACACGAAATATGAAAAAAAAAGGAGATTTTTTAGAACAAAAAAATTTTGACAAGATAAATTCTTAGAGAGTATGAGTGTGTAAAAAACCCTTCAGAATCATGGCCATTTATAGGCATGGAGAGTGTTGGAATTATGGAAAAATTATCCCTAAAATCTGCCATTAAATCAAAATATTTAAATAGATTTATTGGAATCAAATCAAAAAATTATCCCTAAAATTTGCCATTTCATGTCGCCCACATCATGTAACACCCTTAAACTTGTTCCTGCAATGGATACGGGTTACAGAGCATTACCAGAATATATAGATCAAATACAAACATTTCATATTATTTAACATTCATGTCAGAAATTATTCATAAAGTCCCTTTTATGAGCCCTCGAGGCACAAAACATACATTAGAAACAAGTCAAAACTAACTGGGTACTCAGAGAATTTTTCGTGAAATTCCAAAATTTTTCCAAGGTGCAACGGACACACGCCCGTGTGGTCAGGCCGTGTGACACGCTCGTAACCCAGGTCGTGTGGGTATTCAAAATAGGGACACACGGTCGTGTCCCATCCTGTGTCCATACCCGTGTAACTCTCTGACTTTGGTCACACGGCCAAGTCACACGCCCGTGTGCTAGGCCGTGTGTAGGTGCAAGGGTCACACGGCCAAGCCACACGCTCATGTGCCAGGCCATGTGAAAAATATTGAGCATTCTATTTTGAATTTTAATGATGCAGGGGACACACGACCAGATCACATGCCCATGTGCTAGGCCGTGTACCACACACGGTTGAGACACACACCCGTGTCTTTGCCCGTGTGGACAAAATAGAGTTATTTCCTAGCCATATTTCTCACCCAAACTTGTCTTTTACCTACAATAACACTTAAACACATTTCTAAACCAATATAAAACATTTGAATCAAGTCATAATCAAGTCTTATTCATATCATATCATCATATATAAACAACTCAAACCATGTTATCATTTTGCCTATTAATTAACCATTAATCAATTATACCAAAATACATATCAACTATGATAAGACTATGAACTTATAGATATATCAAAATGTATCAAACATAAGTCATTCAAATGGTTATTCACAACAAAATATTTACATGCCATCAATGGTCAAATTAACCTATACATGCCATTATACCAAAGTTGATTTAATAAATATACCGAAAAAGAGTGATTGATAGTGTGATGTGGCTCCGGTTAGTTTCCAACCTTAACGAGTTTCTGGGTTACTATAAAACAGATGAAATAAAATAGAGTAAGCATTTAATGCTTAGTAAGTTCGTATAACAGGAATTTAACTTACCAGTTAATTCACATTTTAGGTAAGCAAATAAACTTGCTCAAACCAATTTGGTCAACTGCCTAGCACATATCCTCATCAAACATGTTAGTCATGTAATTCACATAAATACCAAGAAACATGAATGAGCTCATTAATATTCAGTTTCCACATACATGTATTTATCACTTCAAGTGTTCATGAGCGTGTACATTTCATATCTTTGTACTTAAGTATTTCTCATAGTAATTCATCTTGAATTCACATCATCTCATATCAAAACTTTACCCGTTGAATCATTTAAAATATCGATGGATACAAGAGTAGTACACATGAAGTGTACAAAACTATAAACCGTTAATTCCTATTCGGGAATGCTCATACGAGTACATAAACGGGAAGCTCTCTTCTCGAGCCATATAACGGGAAGCTCATGTGAGCTGTATAATGGGAAGCTTATTCGGGCTGTATAATGGGAACCTCATAAGAGTCATATTCAGGAAGCTCATGCGAGCCAATAAATGGGTAGCTCCGAAGAGTCATTTATCGGGAAGTTTCGGATAGCCATATATCGAGAAGTTCAAACGAGTCATATCGGGAAGCTTCGGAGAGCCATTAATCAGGAAGCTCACAAAGAGCCTTTAATCGGGACGCTCATAAGAGCTGTGGTGTGTCTATAACACATGCAGAATCACATAAGAACCATATAACGAGAAGCTTGAGAGGGTCATATATTGGGATGCTCATGAGATCTAATAATGGGATGCTCTTTCGAGTTGTGGTGTGTCTGCAACATATGCCGGACCACAACCAATTCGGGAACCTTGTATCCATCAAATCTCATTTATCCAAACAAGACTTATTATTTATCGGGCATTGTCGGATATGTGATTAGTTTCATACATATATGACATTTATACAATTCAAATGTACAACATTAAGTTCAAACATATAAATATATATAATTTAGTTACACGAACTTACATTGACAAGTGTTCGTTGATTTGTTGTCTATTAATCCGACACTCTCTTTTCCTTGATCTAATTCCGTATTTTGTCTATCTGGATCTATACGAGTAAATTTAACTCAATTTTATACAATTCATATTCAATTCAATCCAATTCACATCTTAGACAAAATTACCATTTTGCCCCTACACTTTTAATTAATGACGATTTCGTCCTTAGGCTCAGAAAATGAAAATAATGCAATTTAACCCTTATTCCAAGCCTAACCGATTTTTACATATAACAATAACAGCCCATGTATTTCATAAAATTCAAAATTTTTCCATGAATTTTACATCTTTACAGTTTAGTCCCTAAATCACAATTTCATCAAAATTCCCTTAACAAAAGTTGTTTATCTATCAACAACCTTTCATTTTCTACCATAAAATTTCATAATTCATGCATATTCATCCATGGCAAAACTTTAGTAGTTTGATAACTTTACAAATTAATCCTCGAGATAGCTAAATTAAGCTATTACGATCACGAAAATATAAAAATTATTAAAAACGGGACAAGAATACATATCTAATTAAGCAAAATAAGTTGGCTTGACCTTAGGTTTCCATGGCTAGGGTTTTTATGTTTTAATATTGGGAAAGATGATGAAAATGATGATATTTTCATTATTTTATCATTTATTATTTTTACTTTCCAATTTCATTCTTTTCTTTATTTAATTTTCCAAGGATGAACCATCATAATTATCTAATAACTCATCTTAATGGTTTATTTTTCATATAAGGACCTCCAATTTTGAATTTTATAGCTATTTGATACCTCTGACTACTAGAACTCAACTTTTGCATTTTATGCAATTTGGTCCTTTATCAATTAATCATGTAATCAGTAAAATTTTCTTAACGAAATTTTTATACGATATTTCTATCATAATTCAAACCATAAAATAATATTAAAATAATTTTTCTTTTCTGACTTAAATTTGTGGTCCCAAAATCACTGTTCCAATTTCACTAAAAACAAGCTATTATACATCATGCGAGTGGTGCAGCCCAACCCTATTGGGTTTGGACCTACACCCCTAGCACATGAGGCAAGATTACAAGCTTAGTCATTCAATCACTCTTTAAGAGAGTTCACATATATAAACACATCTCACACATGGTATTTAACTAATATGAGATCTAAGCCTTTTATTTTTCCTCAACAATATTTCCAAGTAGCTTACTTTGAGCATCAATCTCTCATTCATCACTCAACCATTTTGAGCATATGGTATATTGTTGTAAAGGTCTCATGGAGTAGAATATGAAATCATAAAATTATGATTTTACTCTCCACTTTTACCTATTGAGAATATGCCTCAAAGTTCCCATAAAATGCAATTTTCCAACAAATTTTACATTTTGATATCAAGTCACACAAAAATCTTGGAGGAATTTCAAACAAAGTTGATATTTATAGTATTGGAATGTTAGTGATGGAAATGGTAGCAAGGACAGAATTTGAATGCGTTTGTCGGTCACACTATTCAAATATATTTTGTCATGAATTTATAATCCATTGGATCAAGAAGATGACAAGGAGTTGAGAGACATTTCTGATGATGAAAAAGTAATGGTAAGAAAGATGATAATAACAATCTTTTGGTGTATATAATTACCAACCTTTGATTGTCCTTTAATGAAGTCTTGAAAATGTTTGAAATTGATGTTGAATTCCTTGAAATGCCTCTTAAACCATTTCAAAAACTTTCACTTGAAACATCAATGGAGGTTCGTGTGGTTGTGAGTACTCTTATGATGAGCCAAATACTATTTTTGCCCCTCATATATACTAGTACCTTGTTATGTGCATGGATATGTATTTAAAAATAAATGTTGTTTTGATTAGTTGAAGCACTTAGTCTTCTTCACATAGTTGAATTTGACTAGTCAGATAAGGTTTGCTTTGATTAGTCAAAACCTAAATTTATTTTTTATTAAATATTCAAACAAAAAATTTTCATCTCAAATTCAAGTTTTGCAAATGAAGCATAAATCCAAATGAAACCAAAAGATTTTCAAATGTTGCTTTCGACGTATTGGACTGGGATATTCCATCCTCGACGAAGGTTAATTGCTAAATCTTTTTGGTCAAATTCTTTTTTTAGTCCTTATATATTCAATAACTTATGGATTTAATCTTTATATTTTAATTAGGTTAACTTTCTGTCCATTTTCTTTTTTAAAAATTGATCAATTTTAGTCCCTATATTTTTAGAATTAGGACACTCCAACAGCATCCGTGATCTACTGAGGTGGGTAATTGTTGAAGCATCAATAAATTTCTGATGAGTTTCGAGGGCTAACAACACTTGTTGACGCCATAGAAGGTCATTAAAGACATCAAGAACAATATTAATTTTCTTGGTAGAGAACAATCGGTTGTCCACAGCTCCTTCAGCAAGATCGATAAGATTGCCTCGAGTTTCAGAAACACATGGCGGATCCATGATCGATGGCTGTTGTGCCATGCTAAGATACAGCTAAAATATCATGTTTGGCTACTAAGAAAGTAAAATACATGAGAGAAAGAATCAAGAATTTGTATTCATCATACTTGAGAATATGAGACTGACAGACTTACAATTTATAGAACTTGAGCTGCACAACTAACTATTGTTATAAGCTAAACAACAACTAGTAATTACAATCTAACTAACCAACTGATCAATTGACTTAACAGTCAAGCTAACAGACTAGCTAACAGTTGATAGAACTTGAGCTGCACAACTGCACAACCAAATTATGGCAAAATTTTTCAATGTCTTCGAAGATGTTCATCATCCTTTATTCCTTTTTTACATCTTTTGTTCTTTCAGCATTTGTTCCTTTTTTACATATTTCGAAGATTTGCTTTGATTTACTAGGGCAGAATAATTGATATATAATGTACTCAAAAAATAATCAAATTCGTTGCATCATCATTCCTAATACTCTTTTTATTTTCGTTTGTTGAGGGTCGATCAATTTCTTCGAAAGAAGTCTTTCGAGATGTTGTATGTTGAGAGAGAGGATTTTGAGCTCTCTTAACATTCCTTAATCCATGCATTGCTAGTTGTGTAACCAAAGACTGCAGTTCTTCACAGTGTGGAAATCTTACCATTAGGTACCCATTTCGATTAAAAATTAAAACTTGAAGATGGATTAATCAAAACCTAAATTCAATTTTTATTAAATATTCAAACAAAAAAATTAAATTTAAATTTAAAATTTTTATCTCAAATTCAAGTTTGCAAATGAAGCATAAATCCGAGTAAAACCAAAAGAATTTCGAATGTGGCTTGTGACGTATTGGTCAAATTCTTTTGCTAGTCCTATATATTCAATAAGTTATGGATCTAATCTTTATACTTTAATTAGGTCAAATTTTTGTCCGTTTTCTTTTCAAATTGATCAATTTTAGTACCTATCTTTTAGAATTTTAAATTTTAATCTTGACTTGGTAACAGTTAAATTGTCCAATATTTTTCAAATTGATCAATTTAGACCCTATACTTTTAGAATTTTTAATTTTAATCTTGACTTGGTAACAATTAAATTGTCCATTTTCTTTTCAAATTAATCAATTTTAGTCTCTGTGTTTTAAAATTTTAAAACTTAATCTTAACTTGGTAACACTTAAATTTGTTTAATTAAAATCGACTACTAGTCTTATAATATTTGTGAAATTATATATTAAGTCTATGTTATCTAATTTGATCATTCTTAATCCTTATATTTTTAGAAATTTCAAATTCTAATTTTAATGCAACATTAAATGACTTGTTTTTAATAATATGAAGAAATAGCAAGCTGTCATGATATTATACATGTTATAATATATTTGCTATATAAGATTTTGAAAATATTAGCTTAATTTATTGAATTTAAGAACTATCATTTCGTCAAGATTGAAATTTTAAATTTTGAAAATTACAAAAACTAAAATGGCCACAAGATTGAAACTTTAAATTTTGAAAAGTTCAAAACTAAAATTATACTAAAATAATCAAATTTAAGTACAAAGACTAAATCCACAAGTTAATGCATAATTTAGAGATTAATAGTAGAATTTAACCGATACTTTTTTATGAATGCGCCTAATAATTGTTGTTCTCTATATTAAGTTACAAAATGATAAAGAGGAAAGGATATGAGGGTTGTGGCTATCAGCCTCTTCAATGTTTTTGTCTTTTAAAGAAGACTTGCATTGTCTTGGTTGTCTGTTATTATCGTTTATGAAAAGTCTTGCCCTCTTGAGGAATTTCTAGGAAGGAAAAAAAAGTAATAAACCTGTTATTCCAGTTAAAGCTCACATTCGTCAAAGTTTTCTGTCCTCGTTAATGCTTCTTCTCATCTTGAGATATTCTCTACATATTTCCCTGATTTAGTTAGAAGCTTCACTGTTGCTCTTCTTCTCTACCAAATTATTAGCATGTCATATTTAAAAGTAAAACTCTCATTGTTTGGTCACCTAATGCTCACTTTTGTTTTATTTCTGATTCTATTCCCCGGTGCTTCTGTTGCTAGGCATCCTTTTAACCAGGACTGCGGCTCTACTTTCTGTGGGAATTTGAATATCAGTTTTCCATTCCGATTAAAAAACCAACCTCCCCAGTGTGGTTGCCATGACCTGGAACTTGAGTGTGAGAATAACAACCACACCTCTTTGGTCTTGAGAGAAGGAAAATTCTCTGTCCAAAATATTTTTTACGAAAATGAAACAATCCAAGTGGTGGATTCAAGCCTGGACAAGAATGATTGCAACTCCCTTCCTCTCAGTTCAGTGTATTTCAATTATTCAGATGGATATTATATTTTTTCTCCTCATTATTATACTCCTCCTCATTGGAGTTATTTTTTTTCTCATCTTTATTATACTTATTATTATAATACTGATTATCTTAGTACTTATCATTATAATACTTATTCCTCTTATAATAATAAAAGAGAGTCACAGCCTAGCATTATGAATGTTGTGAATTGCACGAAACTTATAAGATCATCTCAATATATCGATGCCTCTCGTTGTACCACCAAATCCAATACCTCTTCCCCTCCAACTTCTTTTTTCTATTTTTTAGATGAAAATACAGTGCTAAATCTCAATCAAGCTTGCACAGTGGAAGCGGTGGTTCCAATTATGGTTAAGAATATATCAGGCATGTCTACGTTGGCTATCTACAACAAGCTATCTGAGGGTTTTTACCTTTCATGGAATTACCGCCGGAGCGACAGAGTTAATCTGTAAGTTTCTACTAGTATTTAAGTTACAAACCCTTGGGTTGAGTATGATCAGCTTTCTTATTTTCTCAGCTAAAGTAAAATATATAACTAAAATCCGAAAAGGGTAGATCTAACCCAAACGGATAGAAAAGTATTGTGACAAAAACACCTTAATTCAACCCAATCTCCAAAGTGAAAGTAAAAAATAGATGAGCATTGAATTTTTTGGCTCAGACCAACTGCATCTGCTTTCTTTTTCCTCTATTTTTGAGTTTTTGTTTAATTTGTTTGTGTTTCCTCTGCAATTAACACTAAAATATAAAAATTACAGAGAGTTTGTGTGATAAGTTAATAAGACACTAAGATATACTTCTCTAATAAAACTAGTCTTATGCATTTCCGCTGAAATAAAAATAAAAAAAGTATTCATATTAAATATATAAAAAAGCCTTGAAATAAATAAAGAAGAAGAATAGAAAAGAATAATGGATAAAACTGAAAAAATAATTACATTCAGAGGAGTAAAAATAAAAATAAAAATAAAAGTGCGTTACTAAATAAATAAATCTTTTATTTTTTTCAAAAATTATACCACGTACATCATAAAGTAAATCGTCAACTAAATAGGAAATTGAAACGAGAAAAAATAAATTAAATAAAATAACTAAAATGTAACGACTTTGAAACATTTAAAATGCCTAATGAATAGAGTCTTTGAATGTATATATCTTTTCATAAGATACCATTATATAACATAAAACATTCTTAAAATTTGTGATTTTAATATGAAATACATGTTAATAAAATTTGATTCAGTACTCTACTGGATACTGCAGATGGGATTATGTAATTTCTGACATTTTGTCTTCGATCATCGGTAACGGAATAGTTATAATAGGTACGCATACGGTCTCACTTTTATATATACCAAACATTAGACTTTGTTCCGTTTTAAAAATTATTTTTATTTTCATTTTCATATTCAGAAAAAATATTTTAATTGAAAAATAGATTTGGTAAATAAAATAAAATAAATATTTTAATAATAAAAACATGAAAATACGTTTAGTAATTTTTTCTAATACGTTTAGTAATTTTTTCTAACATAAAAAAATTTATATTTCTATGAGTTCAAATCACGATACACATTTAAGATTAGAAAAACCCTTGGCTAAAAAATTAAAATCCATTGTTCTCATATTTTAATTTTGCAAAAATATTTTAGTAAAAACAATAAAAATATTTTTATATTTTTAAGTTTCATATATTTTTATTTTTATTTTTCAGAAATTTCAAAGTTCAATATTTTTCATTTTCTAAAAAAAGAAAATAAAAATAGCACAGTTTTTAAACTAAATGCAACTTTAGATTTTCCTCTGCCAAAATAAAATTTATTTTTAGAATGTAGATAATACGTTGATTTCACAATGCACTGATGTTTTCTAATATGTTTTTCTTGAAAGGTATTTCCATCATACTGAGGCCCTTCTTTGGGATACCTTGTTTGCTTGTGCTTGTAATCTATAAATGGAGCAGAAGACATTTATCCATGGATGATAAGATTGAAGAGTTCCTTCAAAGCCACAATCTAGCTCCAATTAGATACTCTTTCAAACAAGTTAAAAAAATGACTAAAAATTTTAAAGATAAATTAGGTGAAGGGGGTTATGGTTCGGTGTTTAAAGGAAAGCTTTGTAGTGGACATCATGTGGCAATAAAATTGTTGTGCACATCAAAGGGTAAAGGCGAAGATTTCATAAATGAAGTTGCTTCTATCGGAAGAATTCATCATGCTAATGTGACCAAACTTATTGGATTTTGTGTGGAGGGATCAAAACAAGCTCTTGTGTATGATTTCATGTCAAATGGATCGTTAGATAAAATCATATTTTCTGAAGAAAAAAGGAACACTTTAGGTTGGAAAAAACTATTTGATATTGTGCTTGGGGTTGCTCAAGGAATCGACTACTTGCATCAAGGATGTGACATGCAAATTTTACATTTTGATATCAAGCCACACAACATTCTTTTGGACGAGAACTTTAACCCAAAAGTTTCAGATTTTGGTCTTGCTAAGTTGTACTCAGTAGATGATAACATTGTCTCTCTCACTGCAGCACGAGGAACAATAGGGTATATTGCTCCTGAATTGGTTTACAAAAATCTTGGAGGCATTTCATATAAAGCTGATGTTTATAGTTTTGGAATGTTGGTGCTAGAAATGGTAGGAAGGAGAAAGAATTTGAATGCATTTGCCAACCACACTAGCCAAATATATTTTCCATCTTGGATTTATGACCGGTTAGATCAAGGAGAGGACATGGAGCTGGGAGATATTTCTGATGATGAAAAAGTAATGATAAGGAAGATGATAATAACAGCCTTTTGGTGTATACAATTATTGCCTTCTGATCGTCCTTCGATGAATAAAGTGTTAAAGATGCTTGAATCCAATGTCGAACTCCTTGAGATGCCTCCAAAGCCATTTCATCAACTTCCTCTTGAAACATCAACGGACATTCATAGCTGTGAGAACTCTAATTAATGACGAGGAAAGTGGGTCATTGGATGTTGTTACTATAACCAGTTTTAATGTCGTTTAAGATTGGAAACATTTCCTGACATTATCTTACCTTTGTAGCTTTATATAATTTTTTCCTTTCGTATGTATTAGTATCTTGTGTGTGTATTGCATATGTACATAAATTATTTAAAAATAAATGTTGTTTTGATTTTAAATAAATAATATTGAAGTGATACTTTGTAGGATTCTTGAGCTCCTTCACAACATAAGTGTCTTTATGAATTGATTCAAAAGGAGGGTTGAAATAGATAGGAAATAAGGGAAAACTAAACAGAGGAGAAAAAATATATGATATAGTGATCAGTTGAAGCACTTAGTCTTCTTCACATAGCTGAATTTGACTACTCAAAATGATTGATGTATAATATACCAAACTTGTGAGCTTATGATTTCTGTTCTCCATAATCATCCCGGCCCCTTACAGTTTTACTTAGCATGCCAAAAATAGAGCCTCAATTGTCTCTTTTTTTTTTCCCCCTTAAGAAGAATTGACTTGTATTGACTTAGTGGGTCATAATAGTGGGGTTGGCAACCACGTCTCCTCTTTTTTTTTTGAAGAAATAATTTACGAATTTTATTGGTTAAATTTGGTTTTTGGTCTTTATATTATTTTTTATATTTTAATTTGGTTACTTTTAACCTCTATGTTTTTCGAACTTAAGAGTGCAGTCATTGCAAAATGGTAGTTGTTAAATTCATTAAGTTCTACTAATTTCAAATTTTGGCATGGCAAACATATTTCTACATGTGTATTGCAATGTTAACTTATTATTTGTACAAATTACTCACTAAAAACCTAGTTAATAGATTTAATTCTTGTCATTTGCTTCAAGATTGAAATGTCAAAATTCAAAAAGTATCGGGATTGAAATTTATGGACTACAAATACAATTTTACAAATAGTGAAAATTAATAGCAGAATTCAACTAACCAAATTTAACTACTACCTTTCGGTTAGTGTTAAAATTTCAAAATTTAAAAAGTACATAGAGTAAAATTTGTTGAGGCAAGTTTTGGAAGCAATAACTCAAGCAATGACTGTAATGCCCAATTTTTACCCGGCCCATAATAACCAATAAAAGTCCAGTTTTTTTTTTTACAAACCCAATTAATAAACCCAAATTACATCAGGAAGCCCTAACCACAAATAGAAACCCTAGCCTAACTCGAAGTGGCCCATTTTCTTGAAGCATCCAGAAACCCCTAGGGTTTCTGGAACGATTTGCGCCACAGCCAAGCCAGGCTCCTCCCCGCGCACATATCGGCCTCCCCCACGTGCGTCTCGCCTCCAGCTGTACCTGTAGCAACAAACAACCAACGACAACAGCAAAATAAAGGGAAAAACGAGTAACAAACGGAAAAAGGGGATTTTGTATTTTTATTTATTATTATTCCGACTATTTAAGGCCATTGGAGAAATCTGTAAAAGGGGGATTTTTTCAGAAAGAAAGACAGAAAAAAGATTGAAAATAGAAAAAACCAAGAGAAAAGAAAAGTTTGAATAAAAGGTGATTTTTTGTGTTCATCGTTTTTTATGTTTTTATTTTTATGCATAAAATAAAAGGAAGAGAAGGAAGAAAGCTTACCTTTGCACTCGGATATGCTCTAACGGGGTTCAAAAACCCAACTCGGTGAGCATCCGACCACCGATTGCGATGGAGCCGCGGTGGAAGGATGGTGACGCTGCGGCGGCTCAGGAAAAGTTAAAAACCCTAGTAGAGAAAGCTAGGGTTGTTTTGTTTTTTTATAAAAATGGCAGAAAGTTATAACAGGCATGAAACAACGTCGTTTAGGGCCTGTTTTAGTGGCCCTAAAACGGCGCCATATAAGGCCATACCCGCCTATGTGACCCGACCCGCCTAAGGATTCGCATTTTTTCGTTGGTGGGGATATTTGAGCAATCGATCCCTCCACTTTTGTGTCGCTTTCAATGCAGTTTTTTCACATATTTCCAATTTTGGCCACATAATTTTTCTCCTGTTTTAATTTGGTCCCTAGACCAAGCACATGCGCTTCACTGGAACGACGCCGTTTGATTAGCGAGGGAATATTTCCCCTTTTGGTCCTCTTCCTTTCGCGCGCGTTATGATTTAGTCCTTTTTGTGTTTTCCATTTTTTAATTCGGTCCTAAAACTTTGTTCATTTTCAATTTAATCCTCTATTTTTATTTTAGTTATTTTATTATTAAATTAAATATTTTAATATTATTAATACTATTATATGGCATCATTAACCTTGTATTATTATTTATTATTATTATTTCTTCGTTTATACCTTTTAATTCCAGAATTTTGTTATATACATATATATATATATACATACATTCGTTTTTTAATATATATATACATACTTACACATGCTTTATAATCCTTATACATATTTTTCTTATATCTTATAATTTTAAAATATATAAATACATGCATGCATTTTTGTAATATGTATATACGAACATTTTTAGTGTTGTAAATATATATATATATGTATATATACACATACTTTTTTATACTTCTATATTTCATAATTTTTACGTACACATATATAAACATACTTACTTACATATATTTTGTTTCATAATTTTAAAATATGTATACCTACATATATTCTTCATATTTTTATGTACATACACATACACATACATATATATATTATATTTTTATAATTTTTTTAATTTCCTTTATTGTTCAGTTGTTGTGCACGATGATTTTTTTTATGCCCATTTTTCATAATACAGAGGTGAGTTGAGCCTCGGGTCACGCTGATGTATTTTTAAATTTCGCTTTTTCAAAAATCAACTCATAATCTGAGGTGAGTTGAGCCTCGGGTCACTGAGGTATTTTTAATTTAATTTCTGTTTTTTCAAAAATCAACTCATAATCTGAGGTGAGTTGAGCCTCGGGTCACTGTTGAGGTATTTTTTAATTTAATTTCTTTTTTCAAAAAATCAACTCATAATCTGAGAGGTGAGTTGAGCCTCGGGTCACACTGAGGTATTTTTAATTTCTGTCTTTTTTTAAATCAACTCATAATACAGAGGTGAATTGAGCCTCGGGTCACACTGAGGTATTTTTAATTTATGTCTTTTTTTAAAATCAACTCATATACAAAGGTGAGTTGAGCTTTGGTCACGCCGAGCTATTTTCAATTTCTGTTTTTCAAATAAAAAGAAAATTTTTGGATAGTCGAACAAAATTCAGTGCTTTAAAGTCTTTGCTCTATCCCTGTTTCACAGCGATGAGCAAAGAGGGGCAGCTGTAAGCACTAAATTTTGTCCGGGTTTTGTCGTGTTTATATATATATTTAAAAAATATATATATATATATAAAAATAAAAAATACAAAAAATAAAAAAATATATTTTGACCCCCCTAAACTTTTTAAAATTGCATTTTAACCCCTAAATTTTCCTAAAATTACATTTTGACCCATAAACTTTTTGAAATTACATTTTGACCCATAAACTTATTCGAAATTTGTTTCGGCCCCAAAACTTTTGCTGCATTTACAAATTGGTCCTTCTGTCAGAAAATCCCCAATAATCCGGCGGATTTCGTGCACCTGCCCCACGATTTCCGGCCGCCAGCCTAGGGCATGGCCTTCCCCACCTGCTACCTGCAAAAAAGAAGCAAAATCAACTATAAAAAGGAGTTTAAACTCCAAAAATGGACCCCCCACCCACGAATCTCCAAAAAAAAATTTCAAAGAGAAAAAAAAAAGCTTCAAAAATAAGAAAAAAGGGGAGAGAAAGGTCCGGTGGAGTCGACGGTGGCAGCTCGAACGGCGGCATGAAAGAAGCGACGGTGTGCGGGCTCGGTTTTGAAGAAGAAGGAAGAAGAAGAAGAAGAAAGAAAGAGAGAAGAAGAAGGAAGAGGGAAAAAAAAAGAAAAAAAAAATTAAATCGGGCTGACCCGACCCGAATTCGGCCCGACCTAGCTGACCCGCAACCCGACCCAGTGAGCCCAATAATTAGGCCCAAAGCAGCCCAAAAAAAAACCAAAAAAAAAAGAAAAGAGAGAAAAGCAAAAAAAAAAAGAGCAGGCCACTTATTAGCAAGCCAAGCAGGCCAGCCAGCTAGCAGGCCAGGCCCAAAGCAGCAGCAGACCAAGCGGACCCCCCAGGCCCAGTGCAGCAGCAGCCCAGCAGCCCCCAAGCCTAGCAGCAGCCCAACAGGCCAGCCCAATCCAGAAAAAAAAAAGAAAAAAGAAAAAGAGAGGAAAAAAGAAAAAAAAGTAAAAGAAAAAAAGGGGTTTTAATTTGTGTAACCCGTTCGGCGAAGCTCGTATTTCGGACATTATCGGTAATTTTATTTATTTCATTTTTAATTAAATGCATGTATTTTTATGCCATTTCGTTTTAATATTATTGGTATTTTTATGCACTTTTATATTTTTGTATTTATGTTTTTAATTTAATTTAATTTAATTTAATTTTAAATAATTTTAATAAATAAGACAATGAATCGATTTAACATTAAATCGTTGATTTCATCGCTATGTTGGGTGAATATCACCGGTTTATGTTAAATACGATACGTCCTTTTAAAAATTGTAAATATTCAAAAAAATTCGTGTTTTCGAAAAAAATTCTCGTGTTTCGAAATTTTCGTTTTTCAAAAAAAATTTCTCGTGTTTCGTATTTTATCAAAAATTTTATGATTTCAAAAACAAATTTTGTGTTTTTAAAAATTTTCGTGTTTCAAAAAGAAAATTCGTGTTTTCAAAAAAAAATCTCGTGTTTCAAAATTTTTGTGTTTTTTTAAAAAAAATCGTGTTTCTAAAATTCTTGTATTTAAAAAAAAATTGTGTTTTCAAAAAAAGAAAAAGTTGTTGTGCTTTAAAATTCTCGTGTTTCAATCGGGTCACGACTAATATTAAATTGAATTCGTATTTTTGAAAATGAGGACAATGCGCGTTTAACGAGATACCAATTTTGGGCGTCA